>NW_007248091.1:16480-81279 GCF_000164805.1 Carlito syrichta | reverse complement strand
GAGAGAAAAGAATCTAAGCTATTTTATCTGGACTAGATTGTTTCCAGTATCTCTTAAAAAGTGAACGCTTTAAATTTATGTGACATTCAAGTTATCAAGTTTTTGTCTTTTTGGTTTGTGGTTTTTTAGTCTTAAGTAGGACATCTTTGCCTAAACTAATGCTGCAAAGATTTTCTTTTATGTTTTCTTTCATAAATTTGGTAGTCTTAGCTCTTAGGTTTGGGTTTTATGGCACATTTCACAATAATTTTTATATATGTATCAATATTTTTTATTTTGATATTGTGGGGTACAGTTAGGGGTTAGGTATACAAATATGCTTTGTTCAGGCACCCTTGTTGATAAGGGGTGTTTCCCCGTCCCCAGACAGATATTACTACCATTAATCCCACCTCCCTTTCCCTCCCCGCCATAGTTTCCCACCACTGTCAGTCCTTTTCTTATAGTATTATGATGGATGTTCAAGGTCCACTATATGAGTGAGAACATGTGATACTCAGATCTTTGTTTCTGTGAGAGGTCACTCAGTATTATAGACTCTAGTTCCATCCAGGTTGCTGTGAAATTCATGATTTTGTTCTTTTTTATGGCTACATAGTATTCCATCATGTATATGTACCACATTTTTTTAATCCTGTTCGCTTTTGATGGACAGCATGGTTGATTCCAGGTTCTTGCTATTGTGAACAATGCTGCAATAAACATACATGTGCAGGTATCTTTTTCATAGAGTGATTTGAGTTCTTCGGGGTATATTCCCAGTAGGGGGATTGCAGGGTCATATGGGAGGTTGACATTTAGAGCTTTTGGGAATCGCCACACTGCTTTCCACAGAGGTTGCACTAGTTTGCCCTCCTACCAACAGTGTAGAAGTGTTGCCTTTTCACCACACCCTCTCCAGCAGCTGTTATTTTTGAGTTATTGATAATGGCCATTCTGACTGGAGTTAGGTGGTATCTCAGTGTGGTTTTGATTTGCATCTCCTTGATGATTAATGAGGTTGAACATTTCTTCATGTGTCTGTTGGCTGCTCGGATGTCTTCCTTTGAGAAGTGTCTGTGCATATCTTTTGCCCACTTTATAATGGGGTTGTTTGTTTTTTTCTTTTCAGCATGTTTGAGTTCCTTGTAGATCCAAGATGTTAAGCCTTTGCCAGACCTAGAGTTGGCAAATATTTTTTCCCAGTCTGTAGGCAGTCGCCCTGCTCTCTTGATGGTTTCTTTGGTTTTGCAGAAGCTTGTCAGTTTAATGAGGTCCCACTTGTCTATCTTCTCTCTTATGGCCTGTGGGTTTCGAGTTTTGTTCAGGAATTGGATGCCAGTTCCAATTTCCATGAGGGTATGTCCTTCATTTTCTAAGGTTCTTATGGTTTGAGGTTTTATGTTTAGGTCTTGGATCCATTTGGAGTTAATTTTTGTGTATGGGGATAGATAGGGGTCCTGTTTCAATCTTCTGCATGTGGTCAGCCAGTTTTCCCAGCACCATTTACTGAATAGGTTCTCCTCTCCCCAGTGGTAGGTGGTGGAGGCTTTGTTGAAGATGAGTTGGTTGAGAAATTGAGGTTTTGCTTCTGGAATTTCAATTCTATTCCATTGATCTATATGCCTGTTCCTATACCAATACCAAGGTGTTTTGATGATTGTAGCTCTATAGTAAAGTTTGAAGTCTGGTAATGTGATACCACTTGCTTTGTTTTTGTTTTTGTTTTTTTTTTGCTGAGAATTGCTCTAGCTATTCTTGGTCATTTGGGTTTCCATATGAAGTCCTGTGTTGTTTTTCTAGTTCTGAGAAGAATGTTGCTGGTAATTTGATGGGTATTGCATTGAGTCTATAGATTGCCTTAGGTAAGATGGACATCTTCACAATGTTGATTCTTTCAATCCATGAGCATGGGATATTTTTCCACTTGTTTGTGTCATCTTTGATTTCTTTGAGCAGTGTTTTATAGTTTTCACATCTCTGGTTAGGAAGATGCCAAGGTATTTCATTTTTTGTGTGGCTATTGTGAATGGAATTCTGGTTTTTATTTGGGTTTCTGTTTGTTTATTATTGGTGTAAAGAAATGCTATTGTCTTTTGCATATTTATTTTATATCCTGAGATTTTGCCAAAGGCCTTTATCAATGTAAGGAGGTTTTTGACAGATTCTCTTGGGTTTTCAAGGTACACAACTATGTCATCTGCAAAGAGAGGTAACTTGACTCCTTCTTTTCCTATTTTGATACCCCTGATTACCTTCTCTTCTCTGATTGCTCTAGCCAGGACTTCCAATACTATATTGAACAGGAGGGGTGAGAATGGGCATCTTTGTCTTGTTCCAGTTTTCAGGGGAAATGGTTCCAATTTTTGTCCATTTAGGAGTATGCAGCTGTGGGTTTCTCGTAGATGGCTTTTACTATTTTGAGGTATGTTCCCCGTATGCCTAGATGTTCAAGGGTTTTTATCAAGAAGGGGTGCTGGATTTTATCAAAAGCTTTTTCTGCATCTAATGATATAATCATGTGGTTTTTGCTTTGACATCTGTTGATGTATTTAATTACATTTATGGTTTTACGAATGTTGAACCAGCCTTGCATCCCAGGGATGAAGCCCACTTGGTCATGATGGATGATTTTTGAGATGTGTTGTTGAATCCGGTTTTCTAGGATCTTGTTGAGAATTTTAGCATCTATGTTCATCAAAGATAGTGGCCTGTAGTTCTCTCTCTTTGTTGGGTCTTTACCTGGCTTGGGTATCAATGTGATGTTAGCTTTGTAAAATGATTTGGGGAGAGTTCCATCTTTTTCAGTCACCTGGAATACCTTCAGTAGGATTGGCATTAGCTCCTCCTTAAATGTCTTGTAGAATTCTGCTGGAAAGCCATCTGGACCAGGGTTTTCTTTTGTAGGTAGTTTTCATATTACATAGTCAATTTCCTTGATTGTTCTTGGTCTATTTAAGGTCTCGATTTCTTTTTGTTTCAACCTAGGCAGGTTGTGTGATGACAGAAAGTCCTTCATTTCCTTGAAGTTTTCAAGTTTGTTTCCATACAAGTGTACATAGTAGTCTCTAATGATCTTTTGTATTTCTTCAGGGTCAGATGTGACTTCCTCTTTTGTGTTTCTGATTGTGTTTATTTGGGCTTTTTCTCTCTTTTTCTTGGTCATTCTAGCTAGGGGACCATAGATCTTGTTTATCCTTTTGAAGAACCAGCTTTTTGTTTCATTGATTTTTTGTATTATCTTTTTGTCTTCTGTGGATTTGGGCTTTTATTTTGGTGATCTAGATTCTTCTGCTGAAATTAGGGTTTTTGTGATCTTGTTTTTCCAGCTTCCTTAGGTGGCTTTTAGGCTGTTAATTTGTGATCCTTCCATTTTCTTCATGTGCATTTGTAGGGATATAAATTCCCCTCTTATTACAGCTTTCATGGCGTACCAGAGATTATGGTAAAATGTTTCTTCATTTTCATTTGTTTCCATGTATCTTTTGATCTCTGTTTTGATTTCATCATTGTCCCAGGAGTTGTTTAGCATCATGCTGTTTAGTGTCCATGTCTTTGTGGGTTTTGGGGGGAACTTGTTGGTGTTAATGCTTATTTTTATTCCACTGTGGTCCGAGAAGGTGTGTGGTAAAATTTCAGTCCTTTTAAATTTGCTTATGCTAGATTTATGGCCAAGTATGTAGTCAATCTCAGAGTACATTCCATGTGGTGATGAATAGAATGTGTATTCTGTGGTCTTTGGATGGAGTGGTCTGTATGTACCAATTAAGTCCATTTGGTCAAGAGTCACATTGAGGTTCTGGATCTCATTGCTGATTTTTTGCCCTGATGATCTGTTTAGGGTTGTGAGTGGGGTATTAAAGTCCCCATTTATGATGGTGTTAGAGTCAATATCTTTCTTTAGTTTTCCTAGAAGTTGCTTTATGGAAGTTGGCGCACCTATGTTGGGTGCATATATGTTTAGGATAGATATTTCTTGTTGGTGGAGTGAACCTTTTATCATTATGTAGTGGCCCTCTGTATCTTTTTAATATTTGAGAGCTAAAATGGTATTTTGTCTGAAATTAGGATTGCGACTCCTTCTTTCTTTTGTGTTCCATTCACCTGAAAATTTGTTTCCCATCCTCTTACTTTGAGTCTGTGCATGTCCTTTCTAGTGAGACAGGTCTCTTGAAGGCAGTATATTGTTGCCTGGTGAAATTGTGTCCATTTTGCCATTCTATGTCTTTTCAGTGGTGCGTTTATTCCATTCACATTCAGACTAATTATTGAAATGTGAGAGTTCATCCCTATCATAGAGTTCTTATAGAGTTGTTGTTCTTCCACTTGGTTTTTTGTCTTTCTTTTGGTTTGGGGGTTTATTCATGTGTATTTTATTCTTTTTCCTGTATTCTTGTGAATAACGTTGTTCTTTTTTCCTTTTCTTCTGTGTTTAGTACTTTCTGAAGTGTTTCATGTAGAGGTGGTTTGGTGGCAGTGTAAGTTCTTAGGGATTGGATATCTGGGAAAGATTTCAATTCTCCCTCACTGATGAAGCTTAACTTGCCTGGGGAGGTTATTCTTGGTTGAAATTGTTTATCTTTTAGGACTTTGAAGATAGGGCTCCATGCTCTCCTAGCCTGCAGGGTTTCTGTAAGTAAATCTGCTGCTATTCTAATTGGTCTTCCATGGTAGGTGATTTGGCCTTTTTCTCTTGATGCCTTTAGGATTTTTTCTTTTATCCCTACTTTGTTTAGGTGAATTATTATGTGTCTAGGAGTTTGTCTTCTCATTTGTTGTCTTGCAGAGGTTCTCTGAATCTCTTGTGTTTGAATTTTTGCATCACTGATTAGATGAGGGAAGTTTTCTTGAATGATCTCATGGAAAGTTTGTTCCAGTGTGGGCTCTGTCTCCCTTTCTGCCTCAAAAAGACCAATTCCTCTTAGGTTCGGTCTCTTGAAGTAATCACTCATCTCTTGAAGGTTTTGTTCTGTCTTTTTGAGCTTATTTTCTGTGGTTTTAAGAGTTTGGGTTAGTTCTATATTTTGGTCCTCAAGCTCTGAGATTCTTTCTTCTGCTTGGATAATTCTGCTTTCCATGCTTATCAGTTTGTTATTTATTTCATTCACAGTACTCTTTATTACTGTTATCTCAGATATCAGCTCCTTCTTAGTTTCTTTTTGTCTCTCCTCAATTCTTTTTAATCTCTCCATTAATGTCTTGATATCTAGGTTTGTAGTTTGAGACCAGTCATTCTGGGGGCTCTTCATTGTTTACATTGCAAAGTCAGTTTTCTCAGTGTCTGCCCTCCCAGGGTTTTTTGTCTTCTTTTGGTTTTTCTTCATCTGTGTGGATTTTTCTCTCCCCTTTTCCCTCCCCTTCTTTAATTCTGTTTTTCAGGAAAGGTGGGGTTGCTTTTACTTCTTTTAGTTCAATCTCCTGTTCTTCCTTATGAGGGTCCTCTGGCTTTGTTCACTTTTGAGGCTGGACTGTGTATTGGGGGCTGTACTTTCTGCAGTTTTGAGGTTTAATTGAAGGGGAACCTGTGATTCAGAATCTATATGCTGATTCCAACATCCACCAACAGGTGTATGAGCACACTAGAACCTATTTCTCACTGCCTTACATCTGTCTGTGCAGCGGGATGTAGGTTTGGTCCCTGGATCAAAAGGAGGTACAAAAGAGGAAAATAACGGAGGAAGGGGGGATCAATTGGAAGTTAGAAAGAGAGAAGAGTGAGAGGGAAAACAGACATACATACCAACTAACAGGTGAAAAAGAGACACAAGGCCAGAGAGAAGTGAAAAAAACATGCAAGAAAATTCCCTAAAGAATACTGGTAGCTACACAGAGACAGACCAATAAAATCATGATACAGATAGTGTAAATCAGAAAGCAAACAAAAGTGAGCAAAACAAACAGACAAAATGATAAAATGAAAAGTCAAAATAAGAGATCAGACTAGCTCTGGAATCTTTCCTGAGTGTCTAAGGTCTCTTCAGCTCTGATCTCCAGCCTCTCCCTTCTGTTTTCCTTGCAGGCAGCTAGAGTTACTCGCAGTTTGGGTTTGTTTTTTTTAGCCTACTGACTGGGAGGTCTGTGTTGCTTAGTTGCCTTTGATTCGGCATAGGTGAGGGGCTTTGTCTCCTGTTTAGCGATGTTACCTTAGGAACTGAGGTGGAGGCTGGTGGAAGGTGGGCAGGGTGATGCAAATCTCTGCCTGCATAATGGCCGAGGTGGCAGTTTCACTTTCATGGATCTTCTCTCTCCGCTTCTCTGGGTCCCTGTTTGATCCACTATGGTGGACTGTGGTGTTGTGGGAGGCACAAGGGATCAGCTGCACAGCTGGGTGCTGGATCCGGGGTACCACCAGCAGGCTGGGGTGGAGTAGGGGGTCGGGAATTCCCTCCTCTGGAGCTAAGAGCCTCCGATCAGCACCTCCTTAAGATATACTTTTCCCTTGCAAAAGCATGGGGGCGCGCACTGAGTGCCTCAGCCAGGGTGGGCCCAGAGCTCTAGAGCTCAAAAGCTCCAGAGGGCAGGTGGTGAGCGGCGAGGGTGGCCCTGGGCCCCTCACAGGGTATTTCAGCCAGAATCTCTGAGGGGCGGGCACCCAGAGCCTCCCTGGGTAACCGGCAGCTTGGTGCTGGGTGCTGGGTGAGATGATGTAGCCAGGGAGGGAGCCGAGACCTGAGACTCCTGTACGGGTGGGAGTTACATATAGTGGAGCAGCAGCAGCCAGGGGCCACAATATCCGGCCCTGCATGGGACTGAAGGTCTCTGGGCCTCAGACCAGTGTGGCTGGAAGTGGGCAAGGGGGTGGGGGAAGAAAAGTAAGAGTCTTTTTGGGAACTCATGTTCAGAGAATCTCACAAGTCCACCTAAACCATCGCCATCTTTGTCGCATCTCCTGCAAAATAAACTGTTATGTGCTGGATGGGCAGGAATGAGAAGCTGATCTACATTAAAAAGGAGAGAGAAGATGCATATTCTCTGAGATGAGAATTCAGTCCAGCACTCAATATGATGGCACCTCCTCATTGTGGTTTTAATTTGCATTTCCCTGATTATGAGTGATGTTGAGTCATTTGTATATCTTCTTTTGTGAGATGTCTATTCATATCATTTGCCCACTTTATAATGGGAATATTTGCTTTTTTCTTGCTGATTTGTTTGAGTTCTTTGTAGATTTTGGATATTAGTCCTTTGTCAGATGTATAATTTGTGAATATCTACTCCCATTCTGTAAGTAACTTGTTTGCTCTGTTATTTCTTTTTCTGTACAGAAGATTTTTAGTTTATTTAAGTCCCACTTATTTATTTTTGTTTTAGGTGCATTTGCTATGGGGGATATCCAAATAGGAAAAGAATAAATCAAACTATCTCTGTATGCCGATATGATCTTATACCTAGAGAACCCTAAAGACTCCTCCGAAAGACTCCTGTATTTGATAAATGGATTCAGCAAAGTTTCGGGATATAGAATCCACACACACAAATCAGCAGCACTGCTATACACCAATAGCAACCAACCTGATAATCAAATCAATAACTAAATTCCATTTACAATAGTAACCAAAAAGCTAAATATTAGGCATATATTTAACCAAGTGAATGATCTCTACAAGGAGAAACTGCAGAAGACAAAGACAAATGGAGAAACATTCTATGTTTGTGGATTGGAAGAATCAACATATTAAAATAACTATATTACCCCAAGTAATCTACAAATTCAATGTAATCCCTATCAAACTACTAGCATCATTTTTCACAGAATTAGGAAAAAACCATCCTAAAATTCATATGTAACCAAAAAGAGCCAGAATAACCAAAGCAGTTAAAAGCAAAAAGAACAAATCTGGCAGTATCGCATTATCTGACCTCAAACTATAATACAAGGCTATAGTAACCAAAACAGTATGGTACTGGGACAAAGGCAGACACATGGGCCGATGGAACAGAATAGAGAATCCAGAAATAATCCCAAATATCTGCAGCCAATTGATTTTTGACAAAGCAGACAAAAACATACACTGGGGAAAAAAGGACATTCCACAAATGGTGCTGGGAAAATTGGATAGCTACATGCAGAAAAATGAAACTTGATCCCCATATACAAAAATGAACTCAAGATAGAGTAAAGACTTAAGCATCAAACCTAAAACCATAAAAAGTCTAGAAGATAATCTAGGAAAAACTCTTATGAACATCAGTTTAGGCAAAGAATTTATGGCTAAAATCCCAAAAGCAAATGCAACTAAAACATCTGACCTGCAATACCTTCCAAAGTAGCTTATTGTAACATTAATTGCCTTTTTCTTGACTTTGTCAAGGTAGTGCATCATTCCTTATGTTTATTAGCCATTTGTACTTTTCCTAAGGTCAGTATGAAATCTTTTTAGAACGGGAATGGAAGGGAACCATAATGAGAGGAAAAGGAGTATGATAGATGAATAAAGGAGGAGAAGGGAAGAAAAGGTGTACAGGCCATAGGAGAGAAAAGATTTCTTCAACCATCACAAGATTTATGGTTGAAACCCCTATAACAAAAGGTAGAGTAACAAGAGAAAATCATGATAAATGTATTTAATATAAATTTTACATGGCATGGGCATCTTTAGAAAGGAAGATCAACGTTTGTATACCCAACCCTGAATTGTACCCCACATCTTTAAAATAAAAAACAAACAAAAAACATAATGTGTTTCTAGTTTGGGGCTTGAAAACCATTCAATGAGGCTCAACTATTCCAAGTGAAAACTGAGCACATTTTACTTTTTAAAAAAATTGCATAAAGGGACCTGATTGACTACAGAGGCAAGAACTTTCCCTATGTAAGCCAGATTTTCCCTTTGTTCTTTGGAGGCACACTGTCACAAGAAAGAAAGAAAGAAAGAAAGACAGAAAGAAAGAAAGAAAGAAAGAAAGAAAGAAAGAAAGAAAGAAAGAAAGAAAGAAAGAAAGAAAGAAAGGAAGGAAGGAAGGAAGGAAGGAAGGAAGGAAGGAAGGAAGGAAGGAAGGAAGGAAAGAAGAAAGGAAGGAGGAAGGAAGGAAAGAAGGAAGGAAGGAAAGAAGGAACGAAAGAAAGAAGGAAAGAAAGAGAAAGAAAGAAGGAAGGAAAGAAAGAGAAAGAAAGAAGGAAGGAAAGAAAGAGAAAGAAAGAAAGGAAGGAAGGAAGGAAGGAAGGAAGGAAGGAAGGAAGGAAGGAAGGAAGGAAGACCCAAAGATTCAGAAAAATGGATAGTTTTGTGAAGTTATACAGAAGTATGACTGGAGGACAAAGGTATATCTGATGGTAAAAACCTAGGGAGAAATGAGCAAGTCCTGTTTATTCAGATTCTTCTTGGCTTCTCTGTGTGACATTTCTTCCTTCACGGTGGAGGGCAGGACCTGTCACACGAGGGTCTTTGGAAAAGAAGAGGGGGTAAAGGTTAGACAGCAACCTTACTGCCTCTGCAATTTTCTCAGTTTTCTTCATTTTAAAATGCTTAGTATACCAACTATACTAAGTATAAGCCGTATTTTGGGGTATCATGTTCTGAGCTCCAGCAAGGCCAAATCCCAGACTTCCAGACGTTACTTCCCAATCTACCCTCCTCCCCTTTATACATATTAGGCCCAATTAGTTCTTTGGCCTGTACCTCTTCCCAAAGGATAACCTTTTTTTTTTTTTAATCTGGATCTCTTTTGTCAATTTTTTTAAGAAGACACTTGGTCCTAGATTCTAGACCACTCTGATATTTTAAACATGTAAGGACAAAAAGTATAAAACAATGAAGGCCTCATTTCTCTTTAAAATATAAAGCAACAGTATCAATGCCAGTTTTTCTGTACAGTATTTTTACCTCCATTTGGCAAAAAAAAAATCTTTATTTTGTAAATGAGCTAGTCAAGGGTCACAGGGGTTAAAGTGACATGAACAAGATCTTTACTAAGGTTTTGAGGAAAACTCATTGCCAGTTCTTTTGACTCTTAGCCTCCTGTAGTTGTATGATTATGGGACAGAGAGACTGAAAATGAGGCATTCAAGGCTCCCTCCCCTCTTGCAGCCAGAACAGCACAGCTCAGACATGTAATATCTACTGGGCCTCTGTAACACTGTATCACCAAAAGAATACCACTGCTGGAATGGAAATTTGGAAACAATGGCACTATATTGGACTGGGAAGATGGGAGTAACAAAGGGTTCCCTCTCCAGAAAGTCATGGTCAAGGGAAAGCAATTGTCATCATCATTATCAAAATCAGAATACACTTAAGCTCTTTTAGTGCATCGTATTATTTCAGCAGCAGGAGACAAAAGGGCTTTAAGACATGGCCTCATTACTAAGGAGCTAACAACTCAGTTGATAATGAGGATATTTCTAAAATGTTAATACGTGCATTAAAAACTGGCATGTCTTGTAAGTGTAATGTCCACTCAGAGTTCAAATGAAAGAAGAAGTCCTTCTGGAAGTTACCATTCAAAGATGGGCTCTCTATGATTTCAAAAATGAAAATAGACTAGACAAGGATTATCCAGAGCAAAATGGAGACTGTCATTCATATGCAAAAGCATACTGTGGATCTGACTATGACCCTGGGATAGGAAGGATGTTTTAATAATATCCTCCTTTATTATGCTAAGTGTTGTATATGAATTACCTTATTTGATTCTTACCTTAACTCAGTGGTGTGGGTATTATTTTCCTCACCTGGAACAAAAGGAAACTGATGTTTAGGGGGCAAAGTGCACAAATCAAACACCAGCACTTCTCAAACCTAAATGTGCTTCAGATTTAAATACCTGTGAATCTTGCTAAATGATAGATCCAATTCTGTAGGTCTGGAGAGGGGCCTGATATTCTTTATCTCTAATAAGCTCCCAGGGGGATGTCAAAGCTGCTGTGGCCCAGATTGTTCCTTGAGTAACCGAATTCTATACTATCAAACTCTTTACTGTGCCATTCCAGAATGAACCGGAGCTAGCTGGTATATGGACTTTTAGGAGGGGGAAGGAAGGGCAGGAGATATCGAGGGCAAGGGTGATAAAGAATTACGAAGAACTGAAGGGATCTTTGGAAGACGATTTTTAGATACAGAGAGAAGAGAGTAGATATGAAAATTTAAGATGACTATGAAAATTCCAAGTAGACATCTGTCAAGAAATATTTATAGCAAGAAGCAATGGTGTTCACATCCTCCCAGGCCTGCAAAGTCAAGAAAAACTTTCCAGAAAAGTACTCTACACGGAAACCTATATTTGAATAAAAGGCAACCAAGCGAGAGTGGCAGGGCGGAAGGGGGCATTTTTCTGACCAAGGGAGTATGCATGAATGCCAGGAGATGGACAAAGCGTGGCTCTGAGGACCTGAGGAGTGTTCAAGATGGCTGGAGTCCAGAAGTCAATGGAGAATCCTGAAGAAGGAGGAGAGACAGAAAATAAAGGGGATTCATTCTTAGAAGCATAATCTACCCATCTCAGCCAAATCCGGAAGCAGAGAGAGGGTAAGAAGGAGGAAAGTAAGGCCCTGGCACTTTCCACTTTTGGTAAGGTCCACTTTAGAAGGCAAAATCCTTAGACTATAAACCCCAAGGAAAAGGTTATCAGATAAAGCCTTTGAGGTATATTGTCAGATCACCCGCATCTTCCAGAATTAGGTGATAGTGGCTAAAATGTAAACGCATAAGGAAAGGCTTTGGGAAACAGAAAACTGACCCTTCTGAGCCCGCGGGTTCGAGACCTGCCTGGGGAACTTGGCGAGACCTCATCTCTACAATAAATCAATAATTTAGCCGGGCGTGGTAGCGCATGCCTGTAATTCCAGCTACTTGGAAGGCTGAGGCAGAAGAATCGCCAGAGCCCAGCAGGTCGAGGCTGCGGTGGCCGGGAGTGGCCACTGCGCTCCGTCTGGGTGACAGAGTGAGACTCCAACTCAAAAAAAAAAAAGAAAAGAAAAGAAAACCGACCCTGAACTGACTGGTAAAAACAATAACATCCAGCTTTTACTGAGAGTGTACTATGTGATAGCACTTCCTGCAGGGCCTTTTACTCACTTATCTCATTTTAACTTTGCTGCCAGCCTATGAATAAGTGCTATTACCATCTCCATTCTATAGATAAGAAAAACAAGGTTTTAGCAAGATTAAGCAACTTTCCTATTTCTTTTTTCTATTTTCTTGGCTAGCAATGGTTGAGACTAGATCTGCAGCAAAGCTCGTCTGAATCCAAAGCCCATTCTCTTAATCACTGTACAGAATAAAGATTGAAGAGATGAAAGCACACATCTGAAAAGTGTATCATGGCAGCTGCTTCTTTAGAGCTGTTATTTGGTTCAAGGAACTTAAAGATGGGATTTCGTTCTGTGGTGACTAAGAATGGTTTGGAAGACCCAGTGTTGAATAAATAACTAGGGAAATTACAGCAGTGGTCAGCATTCATCAATGACCCAAGTTGGGACCAGATCAGAGAGAACCTGGGTCCAGACTGGAGGTGAATTAGAAACAATCTACAGCTGGGTATGGTGGCTCACACTTGTAATCCCAGCACTTTGGGGGGTGGAGTTGAGAGGATTGCTTGAGTCCATGGGTTCGAGACCAGCCTGGACAACTTGGGGAGACATAGTCTCTACAATAAATAAAAAAAATTAGCCAGTCATGGTGGCATGTGTCTGTGGTTCCAGCTATCTGGAAAGCTAAGGTGGAAGGATCACCTGAACTCAGCAAATTGAGGCCACAATGGCTGTGAATGTGCCACTGCCCTCCTGTTTGGGTGACAGAGTGAGACTCTGACTCAAAAAGAAAAAGATGCAATATACAAAGTAAACTAGTCAGAATTGACTGGTTTTTTTCATGGTAACAATTAATCCCCTAATATGAGTGGTTTGCCACTACAAAGATGCATTTCTCACTGATGCAAAGTCAGCTAATGGTACAAGTATCTCTACAAGGCAATCATTTTCCATGGAGTTGCTTCAAATTCCAAACTGCTGGAGACACTACCATCCCACGCATCCTTCTTGGTACTGCAAGGAAGAGCAAGACTGGATAATGATGTATGGTACTTTTACAACTCAGTCCAGAAGTAACATCTTTCACTTCCATTCATCCTTCATTGACCAGAATAAGTCATCGTCTCACTTGGCTACAAGGAAGCTGAGGAATATAGTACTCCATATCCTGCAAATGGGAAGAGAATCGGATATTGATGGACACGTGGGCCCACCTTGGGAGTGTCTTGGGAGTTCTCAATAGCATACCTCCCTGTATGGTGATTTACTAGAAATCTACAATCAACCTTCACTAATAACTGCCTCATATTATCCACTGGGGTATCATCAGTTGATACAATTTCATTTACACTGTCCAAATCCTGTAGATTATTTGAATTGGGGTCTTACATCCTCTAACCCAAGAAACACCATTTTTATTATCTCCACCAGAATTGGAACACAGATTTTGGGTGTTTCTCCATGTATTCTTAAATTTAAGTATACTATCTTTCTGGCTCAGTAAGTTTATTTCTCTTCTTTCATGGTCTCCAAAAAGACAAATGTAAATACTTGGCTAGAATTAAATACTGACAGGCATAAACATTTCTTGGGGAAATTAAAGAGGGTTTGTTTACTTTAAAAATTTAGTAGAAAGTTAATAAAGTCCGGATTCACAATAGACAAATTAGCAACATACTCCAGGAGAGTGTGAGATGCAAGCTTCTAGACCAGAAAGTCCTCCCTCTGGACCCCCAAATTTAAAACAGATTTAGGGTCTCATCAAAACTTGTGGAAGTCCAAATACATCTCTCTGAAGATTCAGTTTTATCACATAAGCCATTCTGTGTGCAGGCTGGTCTGGATGCTTGCTGGAGACCCCCTCATCTAAGGTGGATTCAGCTCATTAATCTCAATATCTTGAAACGGACACCATGCTTACAGAGTGCAATGCAACTCTGTAAGCTCAGGGAAATGGCTAAGCAGCCACTGAAAGGAACCTGCTCCAACAGAGTCACAGGCTGTGGAGGCCAACGTCAAGCAGGCCTTTTGCCTTCACCAACATGAATACTTGAATTCTAAGGGGCAGGAATGAAATAGAAAACAGGATTGCATTTCAACCTTCAAATTTTTTGCTAAGCCAAATGGAGTCAAGTGCTGTGATATTCAAAGTGTACAAGGTTTTGGGTTTTTGTTTTTGTTTTCATTTTTTAAGAACACTTGTGATCGAGGATAAAAGAGAAAAGGTCATATCTTAAATCTTTTTAGTGACAATTGCTTGCATGTCATCAGAATACACTTAACTCCATCTGTCCTTTCATTATGTCCTCCTTAAGAAGAGTAATGCTACTTTAATCATAATTCAGTCACAGGAGTTGAGCACCATCTTATTGGAATGGGATGGAAATTAAAGACAATCATCTCAAACAGAAGTTTAACAACAATTTCTTCTGGACCCATGCAAAGTAGTAGAGAAAAAGAAAGGAATAATCATAAATGGCAAACGGTAAAATGTAAATAACTTTACTTTCTTAAAAGACTCACAAAATTTGAACTTCCAATAGTTATAGACATATTATGTACATTTACCAAGAAAAAGAAAATATATCCAACAAGTTTATTTGGTGCCAGTTTTTTCTTAATGTTATAACTTGATTTCTTATTAGAGTAACATTTGCATATTGTAGAAAATTTAGAAAAATCCAGATAAGTAAAAGGAGAAAATGAAAACCATCTACTGTCCTGCTACCTAGAGAGATTCTCTGTTTACTCTATAAACACATATGCATCTGTTTATACCTATTTATCTATCTTTCTGTCTGTCTGTCTATCTATCTAATCTATATCCACACAGACATACACACACACACACACACACACACACACACACACACACACACTTACAAACACAAGTTTTACAAATTGTATTATCTTCTTAAATTCTTAACTATACATTTTCATGATAAGCAATACTACTGTTTATTAATATCTAACTCTCCTCTACTTTCAGTCCCACAAGATGGCCTTATCTTCCTGTCATTTGAGGTTCAATGTGGCCATTGACTTTGGCAAATAAAACATAAGCTAAAGTGACATGTCACTTTGAAGTAGAAGCATTTTAATCCCCAGTAGTGACTATCTGATCTGTTCTTTTTCTGCTATGACACAGAGATGTGATAATATAGAAATATCTTAAAATGTTAAATAAATATGTAGAGGGAGGAGAGCTGCCCTTGAAAATTGCCCAGCTCTATATGAGTTGTTGTATAAGACACTGAGAACAACTAGAACAAATTAGATTATGCTATCTCTGTTTATCTAGTTTACTTTTACCAGTACAATCTTTAGCATTATTCTGATGTTAAATATTATATATATTTATATTCAATAAAATTGTTTAAGTGCCTAAACCACACTTTATTATGTGGATATAGCATAATATACTCAATTTTTTAGTGTTCTATATCTAAATTGTTTTCATTTTATAAACTGTTGAGAGCAATATGGTAAAGAACATATTTTAGTTAAGTTTTTGCTCATGTTTATGATTATTTCCTTAAAATATAATCATAGAAAGGAAGGTCATTGTTCAAAAGATGTATAAAACCTTACATTTTCTAATGCATAGTGTCAGATTATCCTACAGAAAGACTTTTGAGAGAGGCAGCAACAAGATGGTGATGGAACAGGTTGTGCTGTGAGAGTCTCAGCAAAAACGAGCACCCATAAAGACTCTCTGCATGAGTGGGTATGTGTCAGTGGGTGAGTGAAAGTCCGTCTGAATGGAGACTCAGGTTCATGCACCTGGAGCTCTCCTTTGAAGGTGACTGCAACCCCCCACCACCCTGAGATTGGAGCACCTGGTGCTCAGAATTGTCTGCCATTCTCAGGGCTCTCTTGAGAGGAAGCAGCAGAGAACAGCTGCTCCTCACCACCTGGCACCCAGCCCATGCCATCACCTGTGGCAGCAGGCCAGCATGAGTCCCAGGAACTGTGGAGAAGACAGGACTGGAAATCTGGAATGGAGCCCTACCACCAGTGAGGAGACACTGACTGGGGCCATTTTCTCTGTCCTGAACCAGGCAGAGACATGCATTGCCCCACCCAGGTCTGTCCAGCATTCCACCTGGGACCGAGCCAAGGCTATCTCTTCATTGAACTAAAAGAGACGAATGTCCCTTCCCCACACTGGAACAGGCACAGATACATTAGATCTGAGTGGGAGACTTGACAGCAGTGGCAGCAAATTGGGTGAGTCCAGAGGTGATCCATCCTCCTCCCACAGTAGTTCATGGAGCATCTGACCCACACTGAGAGCAACCCTCAGAGGCTGTGCTGACATTGGTGGGGAGAGGCTGGGACTGGAACCACTCCTTAACACAGTGCTGGCAGCTGAAAGGAACTTGGAATTATAGAAATGGTCACAGGAGCCGGGCTCGGTGGCTCAGCCTGTAATCCCACGCCTTTGGGAGGCTGAGGTGAGTGGATTGCCTGAGCCCGCAGGTTCGAGACCCACCTGGGCAACAAGACCTCATCTCTACAATAAATCAAAAAATCAGCCGGGTGTGGTAGTGCATGCCTGTAATTCCGGCTACTTGGAAGGCTGAGGCGGAAGGATCACCAGAGCCCAGCAGGTCGAAGCTGCGGTGGCCGGGAGCGGCCATTGCACTCCAGTCTGGGCGACAGAGTGAGACTCCAACTCAAAAAAAAAAAAAAAAGAAATGGTCACAGGGCAAATTTTGTTTCTTGGTGGGTTTTTTTTTTGCTTGTTTATTTATTTTTGGTTTTTGTTTTTTTCTCTCTGTTTTGATTATGTTTTCATATTTCATACTTGCTTTGTTTCTGTTATTTTAATTTTTTTTTAGACTTTCTGTTTGTGTGTAGGTATTTTTGAGGAGAGAGTACATCGATGGGGGAGTTTTGTTTGTTTGTATGATAGTCTGTATTTTTTTGGTTTTCTGTCTTTATTTGTTTCTCTGTTTATTTGTTAGTTGGTATGCTTGTCTGTTGTCCCTCTCCTACTTTCTCCACATTCCTTTTGTCTTCCTCCTTCCTTTTCCATTATTTTCCTTTTTCTTATCTCATTTTGCTTTCAGGGGACAAACATACACTCCCACTGCATGGAAAGATTGTAAGGCAGTGGGAAGTGGGTGCCAGAGGGCCCGCACACCTGTCAGCAGATACTGGGATCTGCAGATAGCTTCTGAATCACAGCTCCCCCCTTAATTAAATCTCAAAACTGCAAAAAACACAGCCCCCACCCCCAGTCCAGCTTCAGGACTGAATAAAGCCAAAGGATCTATATAAAGAAGAATAGAAGATTCAGCAAACAAAAGTAAAACTATTCCCCATCACTGAACAACAGAATTAAAGAAGAGGTAAAAGAAAAAGGATGTAAACCTACACAAATTAAGAAAAGCCAAAGGAAAAATATGAGTCTCACAAGACCCCTGGGAGGTCAACCACTGAGAATACAGACTTCAGAACTCAAACAAAGAAGAGCCCCCAGAATAACTGTTCTCAAACTACAAACCAAGATATCAAGACATTAATAGAGAGACTAAATAGAAATGAGGAGAGAAACGAGGAAACAATGAAAGACTTGATAAATGAGATAATAGCACTAAAGAATACAGTGGATGAAATAAATAACAAACTGATAAGCATGGAAAGCAGAATTAACCAAGCAGAAGAAAGAATCTCAGAGTTTGAGGACAAAAATATGGAGTTAACCCAAACTGTTAAAAATGTAGAAAAGAATCTTTAAAAGATATAACCAAACCTCCAAGAGATGAGCAATTGCTTCAAGAGGCTGAACCTAAGAGTAATTGAACTTATTGAGTCAGATAGAAAGACAGGGACCACCCTGGAACAAAAATTCCTTGAAATCATCCAAGAAAACTTTCCTCATCTCATCAGTGATGTCATCATTCAAACACAAGAGCTTCAGAGAACACCAGCAAGAAAACAAATGAGAAAACCAACTCCTAGACACATAGTAATTCGCCTACATAAAGAAGGTGTAAAAGAAAAAATCCTAAAGTCAGCAAGACAGAAAGGTCAGGCTACCTATTGGGGAAGACCAATTAGGATAGCAGCAGACTTATCTACAGAAACACTTCAAGCTAGAAGAAATTGGAGCCCAATCTCCAAAGTTCTCAAAGATAAACACTTTCAACCAAGAATTACCTACCCAGTGTTGCTTGATTTCATCAGTGATAGAGAATCAAAATCCTTTCCAGATCAACTCTACAAGAAATACTTAAGAAAATATTAAACACAGAAGAAAGGAAAAAAAGATGACAATCTCCTTCACAAGAATGCAGGAAATAAATAAATCAACTCAAATATCCAAAGAAAGACAACAAACAAACAGCAGCAACATCAACAAACTATAAGAATCTTATGACAGGGATAAACTCTCACATCTCAATAATTAGCCTGAATGTGAATGGACTAAATGCACCACTGAAAAGACATAGAATGGAAAAATGGATAAAATATCTTGAGGCAACAATATATTGTCTCCAAGAGATTCATCTCACTAGGAAGAACACTCACAGACTCAAAGTAAGAGGATGGAAAACAAATTTTCAGGCAAACAGAACACAAAAAAGCAGGAGTTGCAATCTTAATATCAGACAAAACACCCTTTAAGCTATCAAAAAATAAAAAAGATATGGAAGGTTGCTACTTAATGATAAAAAGTTCAATCCATGAACAAGAAATATCCATCCTAAGTATATATACACTCAACATAGGAGTACCAACTTTCATAAAGCAACTTCTAGGTAAACTCAAAAAAGATATTGACTCTAATACTAAATAACCCACTATCAACACTAGATAGATCATCAAGGCAAAAAAAAAACAACAACAAGGAGATCTAGAACCTCATGTGATGCTTGACCAAATTGGCTTACAATACCTACAAAACACTCCACCCAATAACCACCATGGAATATACATTCTAGTCATCACAACACGGAACATAATCTAAGATCGACCACATCCTCAGTCCTAAATCAAGCATCAACAAGTTCCATAAGATTGAAATACTGAATGTACCTTCTCAGACCACAGTGGAATAAAAATAAATATCAACACCAACAAAGTTCCCTCACAACCCACAAAGACATGGACATTAATTAAACAGCATGATGCTAAACAACTCCTAGGTCAACACAGAAATCAAAACAGAAATTAAAAGATTCCTGGAAACAAATGAAAATGAAGAAACATCTTACAAAAATCTCTGGTATGCCATGAAAGCAGGGGAATTCATACCTCTATGAACACACATGAAGAAAATGGAAAGCTCACAAGTTAACAGCCTAATGAATCACCAAATGAAGCTGGAAAAGCATATCACCAAAACCTCAGCAGAAGAATACAGATCACCAAAATAAATGTCCAAATCCAGGACATAGAAGACAAAAAGATAATACAAAAACCAACAAAATGAAAAGCTGGTCCTTTGAAAGGATAAACAAGATTGATGGACCTGTAGCTAGACTTACCAAGAAAAAGAGAAAAAAAAACCAACTCAAATAAAACACAATCAGAAATGCAAAAGATCAAGTCACAATTGACCCCAAAGAAATACAAAAGATGATCAGAGATTACTATGTACACTTGTATGGAAACAAACTTGAAAACTTAAAGGAAATGGAGGACTTTCTGACATGACATAACCTCCCTAGGTTGAAATAAGAAGAAATCAAGACCCTATATAGACCAATAACAATCCAGGAAATTGACTATGTTATGAGAAAACTAGCTGCAAAAAAAAAAAAAAAAGCCCTGGGTCAAATGGCTTTCCAGCAGAATTCTACAAAACATACAAGGAGGAGCTGTCATCAATCCTATTGAAAGTATTCCAGGCAATTAAGAAAGATGGAACTCTTCCCAAATCATTTTTTGAAGCTAATGCCACATTGATAACCAAACCAGGTAAAGATCCAACAAAGAAAGATAACTATAGGGCAATATCCTTGATAAACATAAATAATAACATTATCAACAAGATTCTAGCAAACTGGATTAAACAATACATCTCTCAGAAGGCTGAGGTGGAAGGAAGGATCGCCGGAGCCCAGCAGGTCAAGGCTGCGGTGGCCGGGAGCGGCCACTGCACTCCAGTCTGGGCGACAGAGTGAGACTCCAACTCAAAAAAAAAAAAAAAATACATCTCAAAAATTATCCACATGATCAAATAGGCTTCATCCTTGGGATACAGGGCTGGTTCAACATCCATAAGAGCATAAATGTAAATAAATACATCAACAGATGTAAAAACAAAAACACATAATTATATCATTAGTGGTGGAAAAACTTTCAATAAAATCCAGCTCCCCTTCTTGATAAAACCCCTTGAGCAGAGCATCTAGGTATAGATGGAACATACCTCAAAATAGTAAGAGACATCTAGGAGAAACCCACAGCCAACATACTGCTAAACAGACAGAAATTGGAACAATTTCCTCTGAAAACTGGAATAAGACAAGGACACCTACTCTCACCACTCATGTTCAACATTGTTTTGGAAGTCTTAGCTAGAGCAATTGGGAAAGAGGAGATCTGGGTAATCCAAAAAGGAAAAGAGGAAGTCAAGTTATCCCTTTTTGCAGATGACATGATTGTACTCCTCAAAAATCCAAGAGAATCTGTTCAAAATCTCCTTGCCCTGATAAAGAACTTTGGCAAAGTCTCAGGGTATAAAGTAAATGTTCAAAAGATAGTCACATTCCTATATACCAACAAAAAGAAACAGAAACTGAAATAAAAAGCCCAATCTCATTCACAGTAGCCACAAAAAAATGAAATACCTTGGCATCTTCCTAACCAGAGTAGTCAAAGACCTTTACAATGAAAACTACAAAGCACTGTTCAAAGAAATCATAGATGAAACAAACAAATTGATTGGAAGAATCTACATTGTTAAGATGTCTATCCTACCCAAGACAATCTACAGATTTAACACAATACCCATTAAATTACCAGCAGCATTCTTCTCAGACCTGAAAATGACAATACAGGAATTCATATAGAAACATAAATGACCACAATAGTCAAAAGAATCCTCAGCAAAAGAACAAAACAAAACAAAACAAAAAAACAAAGTAGGAGATATCACACTCTCAGACTTTAAACTTTATTATAAAGCTATAATAATCAAAACAGCTTGGTATTGGTACAAGAATAGGCATATAGACCAATGGAAAAGGATAGAGATTCCAGAAGCAAAACCTCAATTTCTCAACCAACTCATCTTTGACAAAGTCCCTACTACCAACCACTGGGGAGAGGAGAATCTATCCCATAAATGATGCTGGGAAAACTGGCCGACCACATGCTGAAGATTAAAACAAGATTCCTATAACCATACACAAATATCAACTCTAAATGGGTCAGAGACCTAAATGTAAAACCACAAACTATGAGAACCTTAGCAAATACAGGTAGCACTCTTATGGAAATTGGAACTGGGAACTAATTCCTTATCAAAACCCCAAGTACCCATGGCATTAAAGATAAGATAGACAAGTGGGACCTCATCAACTTGACAAGGTTCTGAAAAGCCAAAGAAACCATCAAAAGAGTACGAAACGGTCAACAGACTGGGAAAAATATTTACCAACTGTATATCTGACAAAGACCTAACATCTAGGATCTGCAAGGAAATCAAATGAGCCGAAAAGTAAAAACCAGAGGACTACCAGCAAGATCGCCAACGGGGCAACCTGGTCTATGAAACCCTCTGCAAAGGAGAACTGAAGTGGGTCTCTGGCTCTCTCCCCGGGGGCTGCGGACCCCAACATCACAGCCTACTCTTCACACAAAGCTTGGCCATTGCCACCTCTGGGGAATCGCAGTGGTCTGGACAGTCACTGCAGCGCAGGCACAGCAGCCACCGGCGCCGCCCCTGCAGCCTCCGTGGCGGCCATAGCACATCGCACCACCCGTGCCTGAGGGGATCCACGACTTCAGTCCTTGAAGCCCCTACAGGCAAGATCTGCAGGGATCACTGCCACCCACCTGTGACCGTGATGTCCTGCCTGCCATGGGTCTCTTCCCGTGTGCCCTGAGGCAGGCTTCTATCTCCAGCTTCTGCCAGTTCCTGTCTGGCCCCACCCGCTCTGAGGCAAGCAGCTGAGATAGCACCACCTGCAATTCAAGGTAACAACACCAAAACGGGAGAAACAAGCTTGAAAAACAGACACAGGCCAGAGTGGTGAACAGAGGGTGATCTGAACTGTTCTTCACAGCAGGCCAGGGGCAACTGACCCTAACTGCGAGCTAAATTACCAGCTTGAAAAGAAAACTAGAAATCAGAGCTGAAAGGACATTGGACTTAAACAACGTGTCTCAGAATGTGCTTGATTGATTCTGTTAGTTTAATGACTCAATACTATTCCTACTGTATTGTTCCTTTTTTTTTCTTTTTTCCTCTTCCTTTTCTTCTCTTTTCTTCTCTCTGTAAACCGTCGCTTTGTAAGAAGGGACAGCACACCAATAAGGTGGATGGTTAGCTTGTATGTTATCATCATTGTATGTTTTATTTTTTTGTATGAGAGTTGGTTATTCTGTACCTGTGGTCTATTGTTTTTATCTGTTTCAGTATAGGTCTCTCTCTCCATTTGTTGGTACACTCGTTTGTTTCCCCCCTTACTCCTCTATCTCTCCACCCCCCTCTTCAACCAACTGTCTGCTTCATTCTCTTCCCTCTTCTAACCACATTTTATTTCAGGGAGTAAACCTACAGCCTCACTGCACGGACAGATTCCAAGGCAGTGGGAAGTCGGCTTCAGATTATCCATACACCTGTCAGCAAATACTAGGACCTGCAGATAGATTTTGAATCACAGCTCACCCCTTAAGTAAATCTCAAAACTGCAAAAAGGACCACCCCCAACCTACAGTGCAACTCCAGAATTGAACAGAGTAAGAGGGCATACATAAAGAATAGGAGATTGAACAAACAGAAGTAAAAGCAATCCCTCTACCCCTGAATAACAGAATTAAAGACGGTGATGTGGAGGAAAGGAAAAAGTAGGGGGGGGGGAATCGCACAAATGAAGAAAAACCAAAAGAAGAATATAGGTCTCACACAGACCCCTGGGAGATCAGACACTGAGAAAACAGATTCTGGAACACAAACAATGAAGAACCCCCAGAATGACTGGTCACATGCAACAAACCCAGACATCAAGACATTAATAGAGAGAATTTAAAAAATTGAGGAGAGACAAGAGGAAAATAGGTAGGAACTGATGTCAGAAAAAAACAGCAGTGAATAATACTGTGATGGAAATAAATAACAAACTAGTAAGCATGGAAAGCAGAATTAGCCAAGCAGAAGAAAGAATCTCAGAGCTCGAAGACCAAAACACAGTACTAACCCAAACTGTCAAAAGCATAGAAAATAAGCTCAAAAAGACAGAACAAAACCTGCAAGAGATGAATGATCACTTCAAGAGACCGAACCTAAGAGTAATTGGGCTTCCTGAGGCAGAGAGAGAAACAGAGGCCACACTGGAACAAACATTTCATGAAATCATTCAAGAAAACTTCCCTTATCTCATCAAGGATGAAAAAATTCAAACTCAAGGGATTCAGAGAACCCCTGCAAGACAACAAATGAGGAGACCAAATCCTAGACACATAAAAATTCGCCTAAACAAATTAGCTATAAAAGAAAAAATCCTAAAGGCAGCAAGAGAAAAAGGCCAGACTACCTACCAGGGAAGACCAATTAGAATAGCAGCATATTTATCCACAGAAACCCTTCAGGCTAGGAGAGCCTGGAGCCCTGGCTTCAAAGTTCTAAAAGATAAACAATTTCAACCAAGAATAACCTACCCAGCCAAACTAAGTTTCATAGTGAGGAAGAATTGAAATATTTTCCAGATATCCAATCCCCAAGAACCTACACTGCCACCAGACCACCTCTACAAGAAACATTTAAGAAAGCACTGAACATAGCAGAAAAAGAGAAAAAAGAACAACAACATTCCTCACAAGAGTACAGGCAAAAGATTAAAAACACACATGAGCCAACTCCAAAACCCAAAGAAAGACAACAAACAAGCAGGAACAACTCTGTAAGAACCTTATGACAGGGATCAACTCTTGCATTTCAATTATTAGCCTAAATGTGAATGGACTAAATGCACCACTGAAAAGACATAGAATGGCAAAATGGATAAAATATCATCAGGCAATAATCTATTGCCTTCAAGAGATTCACCTCACTAGAAAGAACACCCACAGACTCAAAGTAAGAGGATGGGAAACAAACTTTCAGGTGAGCGGAATACAAAAGAAAGGAGGAGTAGCGATCTTAATTTCAGACAAAATACCCTTCAAGCTATTAAAAATCAAAAAAGATACAGGAGGCCACTATATAATGATAAAAAGCTCAATCCATCAACAAGAAATATCTATCCTAAACATATATGCACCCAGCATAGGTGCGCCAACTTCCATAAAGCAACTTCTAGGAAAACTAAAGAAAGATATTGACTCTAACACCATCATAACTGGGGACTTTAATACCCCACTCACAACCCTAGACAGATCATCAGGACAAAAAATCAGCAAGGAGATCCAGAACCTCAATGTGACTTTGAACCAAATGGACTTAATTGATACCTACAGAACACTCCATCCAAAGGCCACAGAATACACATTCTACTCATCACTGTATGGAACATATTCTAAGATCAACCACATAATTGGCCATAAATCAAGCATAAGCAAATTTAAAAGGACCGAAATTCTACCATGCACCTTTTCGGACCACAGTGGAATAAAAATAAACATTGACATTGACCCCCCAAACCCACAAAGACATGGACACTAAACAGCATGATGCTAAACAACTCCTGGGTCAATGATGAAATCAAAACAGAGACCAAAAGATACCTGAAAACAAATGAAAATGAAGAAGCATCTTACCAAAATCTCTGGGATGCCTTAAAAGCTGTAGTAAGAGGGGAATTTGTATCCCTACAAATACACATGAAGAAAATGGAAGGAACACAAATTAACAGCCTAATAAGCCACTTAAGGAAGCTTCAAAAGTAAGACCACAAAAACCCTAATTTCAGCAGAAGAATCTAGATCACCAAAATAAAAGCCCAAATCCAGGACATAGAAGACAAAAAGATAATATAAAAAATCAATGAAACAAAAAGCTGGTTCTTCAAAAGGATAAACAAGATCGATGGTCCCCTAGCTAGACTGACCAAGAAAAAACGGGAAAAAAAACCAAATAAGCACAATTAGAAACACAAAAGATGAAGTCACATCTGACCCTGAAGAAATACAAAAGACCATTGGAGACTACTACATACACTTGTATGAAAACAAACTTGAAAACCTTAAGGAAATGGAGGACTTTCTGACATCACACAACCTACCTAGGTTGGAACAAGAAGAAATTGAGACCCTAAATAGACCAATAACAATCAAGAAATTGACTACGTAATAAGAAAACTACCTACAAAAAAAAGCCCTGGTCCAGATGGCTTTCCAGCAGAATTCTACAAGACATTTAAGGAGGAGCTGATGCCAATCCTACTGAAGGTGTTCCAGGTGATTGAAAAAGATGGAACTCTCCCCAAATCATTTTACGAAGCCAACATCACATTGATACCCAAGCCAGGTAAAGACCCAACAAAGAGAGAACTACAGGCCAATATCTTTCATGAACATAGATGCTAAAATTCTCAACAAGATCCTAGCACACCGAATTCAACAATACATCTCAAAAATCATCCATCATGACCACGTAGGCTTCATTCCTGGGAAGCAAGGCTGGTTCAACATTCGTAAAACCCTAAATGTAATTAAATACATCAACAGATGTCAAAACAAAAACCACATGATTATATCATTAGATGCAGAAAAAGCTTATGATAAAATCCAGCACCTCTTCTTGATAAAAAAACCCTCGAACATCTAGGCACACGGGGAACATACCTCAAAATAGTAAAAGCCATCTACGAGAAACCCACAGTCAGCATACTCCTAAATGGACAAAAATTGGAACCATTTCCCCTGAAAACTGGAACAAGACAAGGATGCCCACTCTCACCCCTCCTGTTCAATATAGTATTGGAAGTCCTGGCTCGAGCAATCAGAGAAGAGAAGGCAATCAGGAGTATCCAAATAGAAAAGAGGAAGTCAAGTTATCTCTCTTTGCAGATGACATAGTTGTGTACCTTGAAAACCCAAGAGAATCTGTCAAAAACCTCCTTACACTGATAAAGCCCTTTGGCAAAGTCTCAGGATACAAAATAAATGTGTATAAGACAATTAAATTTCTTTACACCAATAATAAACAAACAGAAACCCAAATAAAAACCAGAATTCCATTCACAATAGCCACACAAAAAATGAAATATCTTGACATCTTCCTAACCAGAGATGTGAAAGACCTTTACAATGAAAACTACAAAACAATGCTCAAAGAAATCAAAGATGACACAAACAAGTGGGAAAATATCCCATGCTCATGGATTGGAAGAACCAACATTGTGAAGATGTTCATCTTACCTAAGGCAATCTGCAAATTCAATGCAATATCCATCAAATTACCAGCAGCATTCTTCTCAGACCTAGAAAAAACAACAAAGGAATTCATATGGAAACACAAACGTCCAAGAATAGCCAGAACAATCCTCAACATAAAAAACAAAGCAGGTGGTATCACATTACCAGACTTCAAACTTTACTATAAAGCTACAATCATCAAAACAGCTTGGTATTGGTATAGGAACAGGCATATAAATCAATGGAATAGAATTGAGATTCCAGAAGCAAAACCTCAATTTCTCAACCAACTCATCTTCGACAAAGCCTCCACCACCTACCACTGGGGAGAGAAAAACCTATTCAGTAAGTGGTGCTGGGAAAACTGACTGACCACATGCAGAAGATTGAAACAGGACCCCTATCTATCCCCATGCACAAAGGTTAACTCCAAATGGATCAGAGACCTAAATGTAAAACCTCAAATCATAAGAACCTTAGAAAATGAAAGAAATACCCTCATGGAAATCAGAACTAGTATCCAATTCCTGGACAAAACCTGAAACCCACAGGTCATAAGAGAGAAGATAGACAAGTGGGACCTTATTAAACTGACAAGTTTCTGCAAAGCCAAAGAAACCATCAAGAGAGCAGGGAGACAGCCTACAGACTGGGAAAAAGTATTTGCCAACACCAGGTCTGACAAAGGTTTAACATCTTGGATCTACAAGGAACTCAAACGTGCTGAAAAGAAAAAAACAAACAACCCCATTATAAAATGGGCAAAAGATATGAACAGACACTTCACAAAGGAAGACATCCAAGCAGCCAACAGACACTTGAAGAAATGTTCAACCTCACTAATCATCAGAGAGATGCAAATCAAAACTACACTGAGATACCTCCTAACTCCAGTCAGATTGGCAATTATCAATAACTCAAAAAATAACAGCTGCTGGAGAGGGTGTGGCGAAAAGGGAACACTTCTACACTGTTGGTGGGACTGTAAACTAGTGCAACCTCTGTGTAAAGCAGTATGACAATTCCTAAAAGCTCTAAATATCAGCCTCCCATATGACCCTGCAATCCCCCTACTGGGAATATATCCTGAAGAACTCAAATCACTCTATAAAAAAGACACCTGCACACGTATGTTTATCGCAGTGTTGTTCACAATAGCAAGAACCTGGAAGCAACCATGCTGCCCATCAAAAGAGGACTGGATTAAAAAAGTGTGGTACATATACATGATGGAATACTACGCAGCCATAAAAAGGAAGAAAATCATGAATTTTGCAGCAACCTGGATGGAACTAGAGTCTATAATACTGAGTGACCTCTCACAGAAACAAAGATCCGAGTATCACCTTTAACATCCAATGTAATAGTATAAGAAAATGATTGACAGTAGTGGGAAACTATGGGGGGAAGGGAGGTGGGATTAACGGTAGCAAATGTCTTTCTGGGGACGGGGAAACACCTCTTATCAACAGGGTGCCTGAATGAAACGAATTTGTATACCTAACCCTTAACTGTACCCCACAAAACCATAATAAAAATGTTGATTAATAAAAAAAAGAAAAAATCAAACAGCCCCATTACAAAGTGTGCAAAAGACATGAATGGACACTTCTCAAGAGAAAACATACAAGCAGCCAACAGATACATGAAAAAATACTCATCCTCTCTAATCATCAAAGAAATGCAAATTAAAACCATACTGAGACACCACCTAACTCCAGTCAGGATGGCCATCATCAATAACTTTAAAACAACAGATGCTAGATAGGATGCTGGGGAAAGAGAACACTTCTACATTGTCGGTGAGAGTGTAAAATAGTACAACCTCGGTGGAAAACAGTTTGACAATTCCTAAAAGATCTAAAATTCAACCTTCCATACAACCCCACAATCCTCCTACTGAGAATATACCTGAAAGAACTCAAATCACCCTATAAAAAAGATACCTGCACACATAGGTTTATCAGAGCTTTGTTCACAATAGCAAAAACATGGAACCAATCATGCTACCCATTGAAAGAGGACTGGATTTAAAAAATGTGGTACATATACACAATGGAATATTATGCAGCCATAAAGGACAAAATTATGAACTTCACAGCAACTTGGATAAACTTAGAATCTATAATACTGAGTTATCTATTACAGAAACATAGAACTGAGTATCACATGTTCTCACTCATAAGCGGACTTTGAACAATTATTGTAATACTATAAGAAAGGGATTGGAAGTAGTGGGAAACTGCCAGGGGAAGGAGAGGGCACACCTCATCAACAAGAGTACCTGCATAATGAACATTTGTATACCTATCCCTGAATTGTACCCCACATTTTTAAAATTGCTGACAGCATAATCAGTGGCATAAAGAATATATAATTTCTATATTTGATATTGTACTACCTACCTATCTGCCTACTTTTATATAAAAAGGAAAGATTATTCAACAAATGATGCTAGGAAACCCAGCCACTCGGGAAAAAAAAATTTGTTTTTTATACTATATACAACTTATCCAACATGTGGATCAACAATTCAAATATAAAAGCAAAATTTAAAGGCAAAAATGATAACTTATGGTTTTTAATTGAAATTCTGAGTTAATATTTTTCCATGTTTGTATAAGTTGCTTGTATTTCCTTTTTTATGAACTGTCTTTTCATCAATTTCTTATTGCTTTTTTAAGATTCCCTCTTTTGCTAATTATATAGTTATTGATATAATAAAACAATGGTACATTCATTAAAAGGCAACCTTTGTGATATGCACTGCATATATGTTTCCCAACTAATAATTTGGTTGAAAAGTGTCAACTGTTACTTTGTTTTTTAATGTACAGAAGTGTTGGTTGTTTTATTTTGCAGGTTGTCATGTCTATTAATATTTCTCTGTATGTTTTTGTCTCTGGCATTATAAATGTCTTTTTCATTCTCCAAATATATAAATTCTCACATTTTTCTAGTACTTTGTGATTTTGCTTTTATATTTAAATCATTGATCCACATGTTGTATAAGATGTATATAGTATAAAAAACAAATTTTTTTCCCAGGTGGCTGGGTTTTCTAGCATCATTTGTTGAATAATCTTTCCTTTTTATATAAGTTCTAAACTCCATGCTTATCCATGTACTGAGAACCCCAAAATGCCTAAGAGTGGACTTCAATTCTGTCATACTTACCAATTTATCTATACCCTAATCAGTACCAGGCTGTTTTCATTATTGTATCTTTATACTCTTCACTACCTCATATTTTATTTTGCTATTCTTTTCTGCCATTTTCTTGTCTTTTTGTAAATACTTATTTTTCAGTGTTAAAAATTCTACTGACATTTTTACCTTTTCCAGGAACATTATTCAAGTCTTTTTAATGTTTTTCCTTCATTAATTCATTTAACAAATGTTTACTGAGCACTTAATATGAACCGAAAATCATTCTAGGTACTGGAGACAGAGTAGAGAACAAAGAATTCCTTGCTCCTATGGAGCTTATAATTTAGTGAGATAGAGAGAACGAAGGTGATCAAGATAAATACATGCAACCGAGTATTTTAAATAGTATCAAGAGCTATATAGAAAAAATAAGGCTTGAAAAGAGGTTATGAAATAGCAATGTTGGTGAGTTTTAATTCAGGTTCTTCAGGAAGTCAATGTTAAAACAGAATCAGACGTTTTAAAGATTTATTGAGGTTGTGTAAGCTGCAGACACAAGAATAAAATCACTTTTGTCAGATCCAGACAAAATAAGTTTGCGAAGGCACAAAGGAGAGGAAGCTCATGCTTACATGTCTAAGATAAGAACTGTTCCAAGGACTTTCTTAAAACCCCACAGAAAAACCCTTTCATGCCCTTCATGCATCATGCACCTCCTGTTTGAATAAGATTTATCACTAGACATTCTTTAGGACTGCAGTAATCCAATTAAGGTGCTCTTGAAAAAACACCTGCCCACTAACAGCATCTCCATCAATGAACTGACAACTCTGGCTTTGCACCTCTGGAACCAATGAGCTCTATTTCTAAGTATTTTATGTGAATCTCTTTTTACTACCAAAAACCCCCCGATACATTTTCCTGGTGGTTTGCCATCCCATGCATTCTGGATGATAATCTTGATTTATTTCAGAGTAAAAACAACATATTTAGAGATAATTTTCTCCAGCATCTTTTGAACATTTACAGGGGATAACCTGTGGAGAATATGGGGAAAGAACAAAGAAAAACGTAGTAGCACATTCAGCCACTGATGGAGTTCTGACACCCATAGAGAAGGAAAGGAATGAACCTCAAAAGTCTTATTGGAAAAAAAGGAGGGGGGAGGGAAGGAGGAGAAAGGAAGAGGTGGGGAAAGGAATGGGTTAAAAGAGCAACACTCACACTGCTATGCAGCTAAGAAAGTCTCATCCAACTAATGGAGAGCTTCAGGGAAAAGATTGTGCATTAAAGAATTTCCACCTCTGGCAGAAATAGCCATGTGCTGGTACCCTATTGTGCTTGCTTACTCATTGGCTGAGAGCATCCCAGGGAGGGTGTGGCCTTTGCATGGAGGGCCAACTGGAGCCAGAGGCTCAGCTGCAGGGGAGTCTGAAGGTTCTCTCCAAGGAAGAGGTGAATGGTGATCTTCCATGGTTGCCTCAATGGGGTGAAGAGTTGAAATTCTATTTTTTTATTTTTATTTTTTATTTTAATGATACGGGGTACAATTCAGAGTTAGGTATACAAATGTTCCTTATGCAAGTACTCTTGTTGATGAGGTATGCCCCTCCCTCCCTGGCAGTTTCCCTCAACTGATAATCCTAATCCCCTTCCCACTACTGCCAATCCCTTTCTTATAGTATTATGATAGTTGTTCAAGGTCCGTTTATGAGTGAGAACATATGGTACTCTGTTCTTTGTTTCTGTGATAGATCACTGAGTATGATCGACTCTAAATCCATCCAAGTTGCTGCGAAGTTCATATGTTTGTCCTTCTTTATGGCCGCATAATATTCCATTGTGTATATGTACCAAATTTTTTTTAATCCAGTCCTCTTTCAATGGGCAGCATGGTTGGTTCTATGTTTTTGCTATTGTGAATAGAGCTGCAAAAAACATGCATGTGCAAGTATCCATTTGGTAGAATGACTTGAGTTCCTCTGGGTATATTCCCAATAGGGGGATTGCTGGGTCATATGGAAGGTCAATTTCTAGTTCTTTCAGAAATCGCCACACTGTCTTCCAAAGAGGTTGCACTAGTTTGCATCCCACCAGCAATGTAGAATCGTTTCTTTCTCTCCGCATCCTCACCAGCATCTGTTGTTGTTTGTTTTATTAATGATGGCCATTCTTACTGGGGTTAGGTGGTATCTCAATGTGGTTTTGATTTGCACTTCTCTGATGATGAGTGAGGCTGAGCACTTTTTCATGTGTCTGTTGGCTGCCCATATATCTCCTTTTGAGAAGTGTCTATTCATGTCTTTGGCCCACTTTTTAATGGAGCCGTTGTTGGTGTTGTTGTTGTTGTTTTCCTTTTGGTTCGTTTATGTTCCTTGCAGATCCTAAATGTTAGGCCTTCCTCAGAGATACAGTTAGCAAATATTGTTTCCCATTCTGCGGACTGTCTCCCTGCTCTCTTGATGGTTTATTTTGCTTTGCAGAAGTTTGTCAGTTTGAAGAGGTCCCACTCGTCTATCGTATCTTTTATGGTATGGGCACTTGGGGTTCTGATCAGAAATTGGTTGCCAGTTACAATTTCCATAAAGTGTCTCTTGCATTTTTAAGATTCTTATAGTTTGAGGTTTTACATTTAGGTCTTTGATCTATTTAGAGTTAATTTTTGTGTATGGTGATAGGTAGGGGTCCTGTCTCAATCTTCTGCATGAGATCGGCAAGTTTTCCCAGTACTGTTTACTGGATAGGTTCTTCTCTCCCCAGTGGTTGTTGTTGGAGGCTTTGTCAAAGATGAGTTGGTTGAGAAATAGAGGCATTGCCTTCAGAATCTCTATCCTGTTCCATTTTCTCTATGCCTGTTCTTGTACCAATTCAGGCTGTTTTGATTCTTGTAGCCTTATAGTAAAGTTTGAAGTCTGGAAATATGATACCTCCTGTTTTGTTTCTTTTTCTAAGGATTGTTATTGTTATTTGTGGTTGTTTGTGTTTTCATATGAATTTCTGTATTGTCATTTCCAGGTCTGAGAAGAATGACGTTGGTAATTTAATGGGTATTCCCTTAAATCTATAGATTGCCTTTGGTAATATGGACATCTTAACAATGTTGATTCTTCTTATCCTTAAGCATGGAATATTTTTTCATTTTTGTGTGTGTATTCTTGGATTTCTTTGAGCAGTGTTTTTTGTAGTTCTCATTGTAAAGGTCTTTCACTTCTCTGGTTATGAAGATGCTGAGGTATTTCTTTTTGTGTGTTTGTGGTGGCTATTGTGAATGGGACTGTGCTTTTTATTTGGTTCTCCATATGCTTGTTGTTGGTGCATAAGAATGCAACTGTCTTTTGCACATTTATTTTGTACTCTGAGGTTGCCATGGTCCTTTATCGTGCAGGCAGGTTTTGGACAGATTTTCTTGGATTTTCGAGGTATAGGATCATATCATCAGCAAAGAGGGATAACTTAACTTCCTCTTCTTCTATTTAGATACCCCTGACTTCCTTCTCTTGTCTAATTGCTCTAGCTAGGACTTCCAACACAATGTTGAACAAGAGGGGTGAGAGTGGGCAGACTTGTCTTGTTCCAGTTTTCAGGGGAAATCTTTCCAGTTTCTGTCTGTTTAGCAATATGGTAGCTGTGGGCTTATTGTAGATAATGCTTACTATTTTGAGGTATGCTCCGTCTATACCTAGGTGTTTGAGGGTTTTTTAACAAGAAGGGATGCTCGATTTTAAGAGTTGAAATTTTAGATAGGTTGTTTTTTTTTTTTTTCTAGACTGCCACTTGCTGAATTCTTATTAATTTATTTGCTTCTTTGGTTGAGATTTTTATGTTGTTAAGAACATTATCACACATAATCTTGTCTCCTCTTTTCGGATAATTTTGTTTCATTTCATTTCCTTCTCTTTTGCCAAATCAGGGTTGAAATACAGTGATGATTGTGGATATGTTCATGTTCATAGGAATGCCTATAAGTTTTATCATTAATGGATTATGCTGGATGTTCTAAGCCAAGACATGGGAAAAAAATATTTTGCTAGATCAATTTTCTAAGAAAATCTAAATTGCCAAAATTAACTTGGGAAATTGATCTAGGAAAATTTTTTTCACATGTCTTGCTATAGAATTGTAGATAATGTGCTCTTATACATTTTCCATCTCCTCTCTAATATATGATCATATCTTTTATCATCTCTAGTGTTTGTACACTTATTTGTTCTCTTTTTTTTCTCATTAGCCTTCAAGACATTTCCTTCTTTTATGGATCTTTTCAAAGAACCAGCTCTTGAAAGTATGAATCCTTTTTGCATCTTTCTCTTTTATAATTTATTAATTTCTGCTTTTATATTCAGAATTCCTTGATTTCTCCTTGTATAATTTAATTTTATTTTCCACAGGCTTTTAAAAGAGAGAAAGGAAGATCTGTTTATGCCTTTTCTAGTCACATCTTTAATCATAATCAGAATAATCACATATTACAGGCAGCGTGGGATGATGGCCAAGGATATAGACTCTATCTGCTATCTGTTGCCTGCGTTTATAACTCAGCTCTGCTTCTGTCAATAGTGTGACATGGACAAGCAGTTTCCACACCTGTAAAATGAAGATTATTGTTATAATAAAACTAACCTCATAGGGTTAGTGTGAAGAGTACTTGAACTAATATTTGTAAAGCTTTCAAAACAGGGCTTGGCACATGGTAGCTGTTATGTAATAAATGAATAAATTACATTTATGCAGTACTTTGTTCTATACAAAGCTGTTTCACATTAATTTTCTCCTTTGGTTATCACAACAACCCCAAGAGGCAAACAATTCTCATCCTTACTTTATACAATGATAAAACCAGACTGCCAACGAGTAGACTTAAATTAGTGATGGTAGGAGACAGGTTTTAAGATTCTGTGATCATAAGAAGTCCAAATGGCCTCTTTTGTTTGGGAGACTGAGTTGTGGGGCGGGGAGCACACGGAGAAGTCCATGGTTTGCTCTGATTTAGACACTAGCAACAGTCGCAGATTTTGAAGCCCTCATATGAATGTAAAATTACCCAAGACCGGGACTGGCCGCTCAGCGGGACAAGATGGGACGAGACCTGGTCAATGTGCAGGAGATGTGTGTTCTAGACCTACTTGCCTCTATCTTATTCAGCAAGTATAAGCAAGTTACTTTGCCCTGCCAGGTCTCTATTTTCTCAGATACAAAGTAGAATAAATAATTTCTGCCCAGCTTCCTTCAAAAAACCAATACAGGATTTAACAGATGCTGTGAATACTTTGTGAATGTTGCTGTCACAACAGATGTGATGGTGAATACTTTGAAAGTTTATAAAGTTTTCCACACAGACAAGGTACCATGCATATACAAGATGACTCCACTACCACCTTCTCTGCTTACACAACTAGGAGGTGAAAAGCAGATGTGGAAGCTACTTCCAAACTTCCTGCCAGCTCCCAAAGTCTTATGCCCAGAAAACTTCCTCCAAATTTCTCTCATAATGAGAAAATCATTATCTTTGCATAGGAGAAAAACCAAATTCTATACATAACTCCAAGCAGAAGTCTAATTTTCAATTGGCTTCTAGATTGTGAACCATAGGAAACAGAGTGCAGCAGAATTTTCTACACACACTGTTTTCCATGACATACCTAAAACCAATCAGGAAAGAGAGGGAACCAAAAACTTTCCTGGGCATTTAGCTCTTTGTTATGTTGTAAGAGTGTGAACCACCTGGGAAAAATCATCAAATTTAGAAGGGAAGGACATTAATCCAATTCTGGTTCACATTACCAGAACATATTTCTCCAGATTCTAGGTACCATCCACTTAAATCTTTTGACATTTTTAATTCATTGTTTTCAGGGTTTTTTTCCCCCTCACTAAAACTGAATTTGTTTGTTAGCTAACTGCATAGTATTTTCTTGATGAATAGTCACTTAAATTTTCCTAAAGTTTACAGGATGGAAATTTGCAAATTGCAACTACAAGATGGGGGGGGGGGGGGGGGGGGGGGGGGGGGATGGTGCTACCTTTTTTTTTGTTCCTAATAGAATCTGCTGAATGCTCAAGAAAGAAATGCAAACAGTTAGATTTTAGAATCCTTCTTTTGCAGAAAGAGTGAGAGAGAGGGAGAGAGAGAGAGAGAGAGAGAGAGGAGATTGATTTTCTAAGCTCTGAAGGCCTTTATCCTTCTTGAGTTTAATCCCCTTTGTGTTATGTGTGTGCGAAGGCGATGGCAAGGAGGAGGGGGTGAGGAGGGACAGAGACAAAGAAATCATGTCCAATGGGTGTGCAGAGGAGGACCCTGGCTGGACTCAACATTTGAGGACAGGGTACCAATGGTCTGTTGCCACACCTGAATATTAATACCCTGCCTAAGCCAGGAAAGGACCCCCAGAATGAAAAACTGTCTTCCAAGATCTCTTATGAATTTTGGCTGCTATTAGCTAAATTGAGTACATGTCTCTAACAAGGAAAGTTATTGTCAGGTCTAGATGCTTTGCCCTCAGCAGACATACAGCAGTACATAGAGTTGAGGGCCAGGAAGGTGTGGAAGGAAACCAGTGATTATTGGGTATCTGCTATGTGCCAGATACTTGTTAACAGATACACACACACACACACACACACACACACACACACACACACACACACAATCTCATCTAACTCACTAGAAAATTAGTTCTGGGAAGGCAAAGAATTTTGCCTATTTTGTATACTGTTCTGGCGTTAATGCATTGGCACATGACAAGTGCACAAAAAATATTTGTGAAACGAATGAATCTTTACAACTCTGCGAGTGTGAAGTAAGTATTTATCTTGCTTTTAAGATGAAGTGGCTAAGTTTCAGGGATGCTAAGGAGTAAACAAGCTGGGATTTAAACCCAGTTTTGTCTTGACTCCATAGCCAATGCCTTTCAGGACACCATGCTGTCCTCACATAATAAGCTGGGATGACCACCACAGCAAGTGTGGACAGGGACTTGAAATCACATTATAAAAAGAATCATTGAGGAACTAAAACTTTTATCTGAGAAAAGAAACCTCATAACCTCACAAGCTATGAAGAGTTCCCTTTCCTTTCTGGAATTCTGTTCTTCATCTGTGAGCTGAAGGGATTATACCAGACCAGAGAATAAATAATTGATACATGTACAATGACTCTGCTCTTCAGCTCCTATGGTAGATATTACTCATCGATTATAGTATTCTTTTCCCATTGAATTTGGATGCAGCTTTATAAATATGCTCAACTATACTCCATGCAACACCACCCATTGATGAAAGCTGGCATGCATGACAGAGGCGCTTTGATTTTTCTAGACTAAATTGTCTCTTATGGCCCTAAAATTTATTTTTGGCCATAAATTCATCACTATTTCTATCTTATTCTGTACATTGTTTAGCACGTAAGACACCATGGGTGATAAAAGCCTCCAATCTTCTCTAAGAATAATAGCATACCAACCAGGTAGCTTCTAGACTCTGGAGTTATCTGAGCAGAGTCCTCTATACAAACTACCTTTCAGATTTAATATATATATAATTTAATGTATAATATCATATATATTTTTAACTACAATTATCTAAATATGATTGACAAAAACATCTCCTTTTCTAAAATGGAGACAATACCTATTACAAAGATGGCATTTCAAAAGCAAGCTAAAGTAAAAAGTTGGGGCAGATTTTAGAATTGAGGTATCTTGACCCATGGATTGGTTTGTAGTCAACACTTTCTTGAGTTACACATACAGTGAAGATTGCATTAAACAAGATGACACATTGAAAATAACATTCTCTATCCATGTCTGGATTTTAGCCAAACTCAGAGAATATAAAATAAGGTTACTTTTATGGGAGGCTCACAGCTGGGTATCTGGCTTTTAATAGTTTAGGAAGAGTAAGAAAGAAGATTTCATATTGATTTTTTTTTTCAAGTTTGCTTTTTAATAGCACAAATAACCTTCAGTATCTCATATGGTATTCTACTAATGTCATAAGAGTATAGAATTTGAATTTTTGGTTTAGGAATTCTAAAATTTGTTGTTATACCCATAGGTTGGGTCATTGGTTGTACACACCAGAAATCAACACTGGTCGATTTGATACACAGAAAGGGAATGTGCAGAAGGTGTTGGGATTTTCAAGAAATGAACATGAAGGCTGAAGAACTAGGCTCAGGAGTCTGAGAACAGGTAGGATCTTGACCCATCACTTCTGGTCATGTGCTCCCTCCCATACCCATCTACACTGCTAGACTCATTTGTTCTGGGCACTCACCCTGATACCAGTGAACTCCTGAGTCCAGCATAGCTGCCATGAACAATGTCTCTATCTCTTCACATCATTATCTTATAATTCAAAGTCCTAGGCAGAAACCTCTGATTAGTTACACTCAAGTTTTGGCCCAGAATCTAGCTGTTAGCCAGTGGAGACAGGCAATAGGTGACCCCTTCCTGGGCTTCTGGTCAAATAGAAAGATTTTCAAGAGCTGAGCAATCAAAATGACTAAAGCTTGTTAAAATAAAATGGCCAAATAAACACAAAGTGAAAATGTCAGTAAAATACACCAATAACAAATAACCATAATTTATTGAAATCACTTTCTTCCAGGCAATGCACTGTGTACAATATTTAATCTATTACCTATATATATAATACAATATTATCTCTCTATATAATATATAATCTGTTATACTTTCAGACATTGCACTATGTACAATATATAGCATATATGATCTCCATCTCATTTAATCCCTTATAACACCCCTAAAGAGACAGGTATTACCATGTTAGGGACGAGGAAAGCGTAACTTGCCCAGAGTCATACAGCTAGTGAACACCAGAGCCAGAATTCAAAGGAAAGCCTTCTGAAACCAACACTAGCTCCCTAACCAATATACCACACTGCCTCTCCACGAGCACTACTACTATGGCCTGGTTGGGTGTTTGTACTTATGAGGTATGTGATGTATGTTTATTTTGGCATGTTCTCTCAGCAGACATTCAGTGAATACTTATTACATATAAGCCATGATTGTAGGCATCATGGGGAAGATATAAACACGAGTTAAAGTACATGTCAGTATAATATGGAGAAAAATGAAATATATGCAAGAGAATAATACAAGATAAGTCATCCTGCAAATTCCTCGAGGGTAAGGATTGTGTCTTTCTTGTTTACCCTACATCTTCAGTACTTAACGCAGTGCCTGGCCATGGTAGGCTCTCAGTAAATATAGGATGCAGACCCTGCAGACTGCTTCTTTGTGAGGATGAGGGTTTCAGCTTGAAGTTGACAGCCAGAAAGCATGCTGGCTACAGCAATCTGGGCTTCACATTCTGTCCAATGACTGTTAAAAGAGAAGAAACGTATTTCTCAGAATTTTCACACAAACTCCCCTACACACACACACACACACACACACACACACACACACACACACACACCTTTTGCATATGCTTATTCCTTTGCTGGCTCTTAGTGGAATTGTGGAATTGTGAGCTGATTGGTTTTGGCCAAAGTGGCCCATCCAACTAGGCTCAGAGAAGAATCAAGAAGCAGCACAGGGTGACTTTTAATAGGGTCAAGTCCTGCAGCTGCAGGTTGGGTCAAATACCCTGGACCCTATCGGCTATTGGAAGATGGGTAGATGCCTGAAAATAAATGGAGGTACTCTTAGGAAGGGGAAATGGACAAGTAGATGCTCTATAGGTAACTATGTCCACTATGGCTCACTTTAAATTTCTACAGGGGCTCCCCACAACTCTCACAACAAAGTCCAAATACCTCAGCGGGGCACACAACACCCTTCACCATTTGCCTTTAACCTGCTTTTCCAGGCTCTCACCTCTAGCACCTGCATGTCTCCTCTCCTAGTCTCCTAGAGCTATTCACTCTCCTCTAAAAACATGGTCCTGCCCTTCCCCTTGCCTTTGCCAGTGCTCTCCTGTGCCAGGAGTGCTTTTCAATTCCCAATAAACATTGAAGCTCCTCTCAGCACCAATTCCCAGCCTATTCACTCAGTTGAATTGCTCCCCACTCTCAGTGAGACACCAGCCTCCCTCACCAGTCTGCAATGGTGACTACCTTGTCTTTGAATAAAGGAAGAAAATGGGAGAGAATGGGTGAATCCTAATGTGATAAACTCTCTCATCTTCCTGAGCTTTTACTTCCCTGCCCTTATCACAACTGACATTACATATTCATTGATGTGATCAGTAGGTGTCTATCTCTCCTCATAAGAATACAAACTCTCTGGGGGCAGGGACCATGTCTCTGGTTCACCCCTACACCTGCCACAGTGTCTGACACATCCTAAAGGTTTAATAAATATATGTTGAATAAATATAACATCCAGGATTTAAAGCTATCTAAAAACTGCACACACTATTTTTTCCACCATATCTATCTCCTACATCAAGAAAACAATATTGCTCATAGGAACGGAAAAGAAACCTAGGCTTGATTCTAGACATCTTTTCACAGCTTTGGTTGCTGGAAAGAGGCAAAACCCCAAGTCACATGATTTTGTATTTAGAATATTAATTTTCCCTAGGTCATGCAGAAACAGCGATACTTTCCTTAATGAAATGCTCTTGTACTAATTTCTATTTGTATGCAAAAGACATCATTGGTTTAACACATTGAGACAATCTCCCCCACCCGCACACACCCATATCTGCCTAGCAGAAGAAGGGGAACGGATTCTGATTTATTACACATAAACAAAATGAATAAGATAACATTTTATTAGTTAGAAACCATTATAAAAACAGCAATAAAATGAGGCAGTACAAGTGGAAGACGCCCTTATCAATAAATCCTCGGAAGTTTAGGACCCTGGTGCATGTTGTAATAATAAAAAAGATAATTAAAAGGATCGAATAGCAGAACTGTATCATTTTATCAAAAAGCAGCCCTATAACAATAGAAAACATCAGGACAGTGATGGTCTGTGAATCTCTAACCTTTTTGAAGAGGAAAGGTGTTTGAGAGTCAAGTTACTTTAGCTAATGTAAGAAGAATCCATTTTTAGGTGTGTTGCTTGCAAAACATGCACAACTAGGCAAGAAATGGCTTTCCTTTGAAATCAGTATCTTTTTAAGTCTTGTCTCTGGTGGTGAGCGGTACATGGCTTTATTAAATTAGCCATGTCCATCTTATCAACTATAGCTGACATTATCACTAATAGCTATAGGTGAGAAAGACAGTTTCGTTACTTTTTCTGTGAGATTCTTGATTTTTCTTTCCTTGACAGAGAATCTTCATTTCATCTTATAAAATCCTTATGACACATTGTAAATACTTTTTATACAAAGGCATCACAAGAAAACACAGAAACCTCAGAGGTTTTTCATTTCCAAGAGAGCTATACAGTTTTTAGAAAGTAAATTGTGTCCTCTGCCCTCCCCCAACTCCCTCCATGTCAATATGTCCCCTCCCCCAACCTGGTCAGTTTAATATGAGTCACTGTCTGGGCTTTGTTGTATGGAATAACATATTCTCCTGGGAGTCAGTTCATGCAAAACACTCCCCGCTGAGAGAGTGGAAATTTACCCATAAGACATTCTTCCAGCAGCAAGCCCCTGGAGGAAACCTGACCAGAATGTTTAAAGACTTGACTAGCTCGGTCTCCTTAACTCTTCCAAAATTTCTCAGAGAAAAAAATAATAATAAACCACATATTTAAGGTTTATAATACCTGGTGACAACAGACACAGTGAGATATGATCTAATTTAGAAAGAAAACTGAAAATGAGTCGATTATTTCCGATATTTTGTCTGCTACTCTGTCTTCTACAACGGTTTCTGTTCTCTCTATTCTCCCTCACCGTTTTGGTTTATAGTCACTCTGCAGTCGTTCCATTGATCAATGCATGGACTTTTTTTTAAACAACTGCCACATACTCAATAAGTTACGTTAAACCAAGTAGCTATTATTTTGCAACATTTTTATAAACTCAGATATATTTTCTGTAGTGCAAGTGACATCGATTTACCACTAAAATAATACATGTGTTCATAAATGGCATAAATCACAAGAAAGCTCAGTCCGGACTTCTTTATAAAAAGTCTTGAAACAGGCTCATCTTTGTCATATATATCCATGTACATAATATTATGTAATGAACAATGTAATATACATGCACATACATTTATACACATATACATATATACATATAATTTTTTTAATAGTAAAGCTAAGGGTCATGGAATTGGAAGTCCAGACCAAGAACTTTGCTTCTTCTTTATCAGCATTTACCAAATGGTGATGAAAAAACTTGGAAGGATTATAACATTCCACCCAAGGCAGCTCCCAGCTTAGAAAGGGCCTAGACAAAGCTGGCAAGAACCAACTGAATTGAAAAGGCAGCAGAGGAGATTTGCTTGATGGCCAAGGAGCAGAAGCTTGATGGCCCCTGGACTAGACATTGTGTCATCTTTTCTTTTATTGAGAGCATTGTTATCTAGGTTTTCAAAAGTGCACTTATAATACACTTTACTAAATACTATGTAGAGTTGCACAATGTATGCCTGTATAAAAACCCTGTTAAAAAATTTCAAAGTTTGCAAACTGGAAGAATAAGTGAGTGGCTCATTTAATTTATTTTAATCAGTTATATCAGGAAAATGCAATTCTATTGAAGGGAACCCTTTACAGAAGCAGAGAGCAATTATGTTTTGCGTGCAGAGTACTCTTTTTTAAAAAGCCCATGTGTGCAGCATAAAAAAAAGCTCAGTAATGTCAATCATCTTGATTTCAAATTCCTTCAGTGCAGTTCTTAAACAGTGCAAAAATTACAGAAAGCTAAAGCTATTTTTCTCAAGATTCTGTGCAGCTGTTTTCTCGGATTCTTGAATATTCTTGATATAAATGTGTTTCTAAAGGTACTTGTTTTAAAAGTAAAAATTATTGCAGTAATGCTCTTATCCTTATTTTAAATAGATATTTTCACATCATCTCTTAAAGAGAATAATTCACCAAAGAGGCCCCTTGAGTGAACTAAAGTTTCACTAAATTTAAGTAATGGGATTACCCCCCACTCATTAACATCACGTAATACAAAAGAGTAGCTTAAAAGTTGAGAAGCAGATGACCAAGGTACAAAATGGCAGCCTATCTAAAGGGAATTTATTAAATTGATGATGGAAGGCAAGGTAGGAAAATTTGTCAACAAGGACCACATTTCCAAAGATGATACACCTAAAACTCTGTCCTCAGAAACAGCAAAGAGCTCTCTCTCTCTCTCTCTCTCTCTCTCTCTCTCTCTCTCTCTCTCTCTCTCTCTCTCCTTGCATACCTTTGGGCAGCTTTAAAATGAAGTCAATGCATTTCACAAGTAAAAACAATCATGTTTCCTTTCTGTCTAATGTAAGTAAATGAACTTTGAGCTCAATACTGAGTTGAAATCCCTTAAGATATAGTGACATAACCTGTCCAGATATGATTAACAAAGACCTTTGATTAAAAATGGGAATGTAGATGGCGTGTGACAGGTAGATCCCTTGAGTCCATTGTGCAACTTCTCATTGTTTCATATATGCTTAGATTTGGGTCATTTTCTGGTCTGTAACATGGGAACTTGTGTAAATTTCATTATTATTAGAAATTCCACCAGCAGTTTGAAACTTTGAACAAACACCTCAAGTCTCTTGGAAAAAAATGAATCACCTAAAACTACAGTGTAGGTTTCATAACACAGACAACCCCTAGCTTAGAAATGTACTACATTCCACATTGGTAAGCTGATGGTTTAGTATTCAGAATGCATTTTTCGACAGAAACAATTTCATACGTTATGACTGGTTTCCTAGATTAGCAAAAAAGCCTATTTAACTCATAATGAGCCAGAAGTATGTGTTAATACCAGCATGGCATTATTGCAAAAACATCATTTGACCACTTGTGATACTGTAATTTGAGAGAAACATATTTTAATTTTCAAGCCAGGCTACCGAGAGCAGATATCCCACCCTGCTTCAGAAAGGCACACCAAATACACCTGTATTCTAAGAAATTGTTAACTCTTGACAATTCTATGATTAAATAAAGAGGGCTTTTTTTCTCATGTTATTTATTACCCATTATTTTGATTCATATAATAAAATAATTATATATCTGACCACTCAGCTGAGTGACTTCAGGCTATTTACTTATTCTCTCTGTACCTCACTTACCATGAACATAAGTGAGGTCATATTTCTGCAAGTAGACCTTTGCTCTTTGGTTCACCCAGCTTCTACTCCTCTTTAAGATGTTCCCCTGATTTTCACTCGACTCTCATCGACATGGTCTGGGTGGCTCTCCATTCCCATCCCTAGGATAGAGTACATGACCTGGACCTGCCAGTCAAGGATGACTGGCTTCAGGGGTGACTTTAGGGTGACTGCTTCAAGGGTGGGCCACCTACCTGAGCAGGTCCAGTAAGAGTGAATGTTTTTCCCTGGGTGTTCTGCGACAGAAGTGCCTTTTTCTGTTGGATCTGGATCTGGAAAGACATGGCTTCAAGAGCTGCTGGCAGTTATGTCAGTTTATTCCATGTGCTTCTCGTGATTCTCAATGCCATGGGCGACATTTGGCAATACCTGGAAACACTTTTAGTTGCCGCAACTCTGGGGAAGCTGCTGTTCTCATCTAATGAATAAAAGCCAAAGATACTGCTAAACATCCTGCAATGCACAAGATGCTCCCCACCCCTATAAAGAATTTTCTGTCCCAAAATGTCAATAGAGCTGAGATTGAGAAGCTCTGGTCTAACTACGTGGTTACATCTAACAACATAAAGAAACAGAACTGAGAAATGGAGAAAAATGGGCTCTTAGTGATACTGTTTGAATCCCAGATCAACTCACAACTTAGTTGATTTTTCTGTCACTTATACCCAAAAGAATCTTAACTGATAAAATTGGTGAGTATGGGACATAATATCTGACATATACTAGGCACCCAACATGCAGCGACTCTTTTCATGAAAGGTTATCACCCACACAAGAACCAGGATCAGGGGACTTTTGAACCACAAATGTTAATGAATCGGATGCTATCTGCAAAGGAATTGCACGTTTTAGGTCCCTGCAGCACACATCTATGCCCTCCACTACCTTCTTATTGCATTCAACATTCCTGATTAGTACTCAGAAGAAAATATAGATTCAAAAAACGATGCCTTTTTTGTCCAGAATTTGCCATTTTTTCTCTGATTTAGAGTTCCTATTTGCAAGAAGTCTATGCATCTAATGGGAGACTGAAAAACTGAAAGAAAAGAAAAGAGTGCAAGATTTCAAAAAAATCACCTAAGTCTTTTGTTTTTGTTTATTTTTATTTTTTATTTTATTTTATTTTTTGAGTTGGAGTCTCAGTCTGTCGCCCAGGCTGGAGTGCCAGTGGCAAGCTCACGGCCACCTCAGCCTCAACCTGCTGGGCTCAGGTTATCTCCTCAGCCTTCCAAGTAACTGAAGCATGCGCCACCATGACCAGCTAATTTTTTGATTTATTGTAGAGATGAGGTCTCGCCAAGTTGCCCAGACTGGTCTCGAACCAGCGGGCTCAGGCAATCCTCTCACCTGGGCCTTCCAAAGTGCTGGGATTATAGGTATGAGCCATGGCGCCTGGCTGTCTTTTGTTTTTAAAGTGACTACTGGTCTGTCCATGTAAACCAGCATGGTTATTTTTAAATTGCTCCATAAAATAACATCTAGGAGCAAAAAAAGCCCACATCTATCTCATTTATGTTCCCTATTTTTCTTTTCAGCTTGCAGGACTTGTTTTTTATTATATCACAGAAAGGAACTGATAGTATTGTATTCTAAACTCATTGACAAGAAAAGTTAAAGATCTTTTTCTTTGTTTTTAATGTTGCCAACTCCCCCCAAAGGTAGTATATAGTGAATGCAATTTCACCAACTCAAAATAATTATCACATTTCTTGATCTCACAATTCTATAGCTTTAAGGTCATAAGTTTTCCCAGTATTTTCACTCTCTTAACAGTTTGTACATTTTCATTCCTAAGTAAGATATGAATATATTATACTAAGAGATATTATATAAATGAGACCATTATTCAAAATGAGAATCTTCTCCACTAACATCATCACTATTTGTAGCATATAAGACTAAATAAATGTCTCCCATGAGTGACTAAATGCAAAATAAAAAGTAACCACTCAACTTTAATAGTTTAAAAAATGCTATTAAACATAATGGCTTCTTGACATTCAAGTAGCACTATGTTTTAAGTGATCTTCATTTTTTAAGAACTACTTTATTTTCATTTTAAATATTGATGGCAAATCAAGTTCTCCAGAGTAAGAAGTCATAGGAGAAAGCTCTCCTAAGAAAATAAATTACCATGAACTCTGGAGTTCCAAGGTGCTATTTTTTAATTTTGTTTTTGTTTGGTTTTATTTTTGTTTTCTCCTGAGGCTATGTAATAACATCATGTAAATGAACAACTGGAAAATGGACAAAACAGTCTTATGACTCAAGATTTTCTTCAATCCCTGCTGGTCTGTACTTTTGACCATATCCCTTCCTTCCCCACTTTAACCTTAAGGGGACGCTCTTATGTCTACTAGGGACACCTACCAACCAGATGGTCTAATGGGGCCATCTTGAATTTCACAGAATGAAATTCAAGAGAAAGGGATGAGACAGGCAGAGGAGGGAGGGCAAGATGAAACCCTCAAAGGGAGTAGTGATACCACTAGAGTCACGACAGGGAGGCGGTGGGTTGCCCAGGCCTGATTTTAGCCTAGAATTAAATGAGGAGCACCTTCAAGGTCTGTCTCTTATCCCATTCCAATTCATCAGATCAGAAGGAGAAACCCCTTGCTAGGTCTAGTGTGTGTGGAGAAAGAACATGGTGACGGATACGTGACCAGCAAGGTCTCAAGGGGAGCAGAGAAGGAGCATAAAGCTCCAAAATGAGTAACATATTTAGTTGATCATAAAACAATGTTGTAACAAAGATTTAATCTCTGCCTGCTAGACACTAAGTTCTCTGATGGCAGGGCCTGGGTCTCTCTCATTTCCTACAGTGGAATACAATACAATTCCCAGTGTCTACAAAAGTGCTTAACATAGAGCAGCTACACAACCCATCAACCACTGACCACAGGAAAAAAAGAATACAATCAATACTTGCTTAAAGACTTCGAGCAAGTCATCTAGCCTTCCTGGATTTTACTTTTCCTACTCTAAAGAATATGAGGGATGGAGCAAAGGATTTCTATGGTGCCTTGTAGCCCCATGAATCTATAAAATATGCCCCCTAAGGTTTAAGCATGGCAATCACAAAATTTACAGACATCTGTCCCATGGTATGACAACAAACTACCTGTTCTTTATATAAATAGTTGTATGTCATAGTTGGGAAAATATTTTCAGATCGAGTGTTCCTGTCATATTCAAACTGAATACCAAAGCCCACCCCATACTACTTCTAAAGAGACTACTATTCTGGCTGCCATTCTGCTGGGATTATTTTTGTCTTGTTGTGGTCAATAGCATTATTAGTCCTGAGCTCGGAAATATCTCATTTTTAGCTCACTGAACAGCCATAATTGATATTAGGCAACAGGAAAAAAAAAACACCATAAAATACCTAAAGAGGATAGTCTCTGTTGAGTAGCATAACAGCACAACCATAAGAGTACAGGTTTTGGAGTCAGATCTACTGGAGCCTGAGTTCCAAGAAGATATTTGACCTCACTGAACTGTACCCTTCTCCTCTGTAATTTGGTAATAGTTCATGCCTCACTAAGTTATAAAAATAAAATAAAATGAAAAGACATATGTGAAATATTGTTCATAGTTATAATAAACAGTAACAAGTGTTATAGTTTAAGACCCTTTCACTGACTCTGACTTAGAAAGAAATTATTTAAGGGATAAAAAGGTGGATGATAAGCTCTCTTCAGAAAATGGGAAATGGAAAGACCTAAGAAAATATCGAATTTAGAGTCAGAAAATCTGGAATACCTCTGCTTATAGATCATAGGCAAGTCACTCTATTTTTCAGGACTTCGCTTCATATACTGAAAAACAAGATAAATCATGTGCCACTAGCAAGCACTCTGTAAATTCTAAAGCACTATTCAAATGTTCAGTGCTAATGTCATTATTACAGTAGACAAAGTAGTTCAAGGACACACTAATAACACAAGCTTGCAAAACTGTGACATGGCTGTCAACAGATGAAAGTGGTAGCTAAGGATTTGCCACGTTGACATTCTGGGACTGAAGAGAAACTGATCTTTTTTTTTATTTTAAGTCTCTTTTTAGCAATTAAAAAGCAAAGAAAGGAAAATTAGAATTGCAACCAGTTGTAGATTCTTCCAGGAGCCTCAGTGAGATGGGTGGAGGAAACTTAACTTGCTTGTATTGTACTATATGTATTCAGAATTATTTCCTTAGGTACAACCTTCACCATCTTTGAATTCAAAAGAAGCCTTTTGTCCTATGATTTCAAAGCATTTTGTGTCCATACACAGGTTTAAGAAAATCACATAGCAAAAGACAAGAGAACAAAGCCTTGGCAGCAGAAAAATTCATTGTAAGCCCCTTTAAACTATCACACTGAAATGTGGAATGGAGGAAAGCAAGCTCTTGTGTATACACTGAGTGTATCAAAGGCCACCTCTGAGGTTAGGTAGGAACATGTCTTCTTTAGAGATGTCAATATTGCCACAGAATTTCCAAGATCCACAAATCACTATTCACAAACCTATCCGCACTAGCTTTGACAAATGCTGACACTCCTTAGCAAACCAGAGTGAGAAGTAGGGTGCTTTTCAGAGGATAGATGACAAGTTGGGAGGAGTTGATAGTCCACAGGAGGCGTTGAGGGCCATAAAGCCTAGCCAGTCATTAATCTCCAGAAAATGCCCAGAGACAAGGTCATCATCGCTATTATAAACTAAAAATTAAAAGAAAAAGAGAAAGCGCATTGCTCTTTTTTATGGGTGATACAGTTTCAATTGGCACATATTGAGCATTTCTAGAGGTTTAATTAAGCAATCAGATTGCTTGAGTGGTCTCAATATTCAGTGCCTTTTATAGAGTTCTTTAATGACTATGCATGGAATTATTCTGGATACTTTATGGGCCATAGCAAGTGAAGTTTTATGTCATCCCAAGAATACAGTGAACCTTTCCACTGCTAGCCTTGCTTAAACAAAGGTTGTTATTGTTGTTGTTGTTGTTGCTGTTGTTGTTGTTTGGGGGTGAGGGAATTTAGAGTCACACCTAGAAAAGTAAAGCCAGATAATTTGTAAAGATAATTTACTTAAACAAAAAGCATTTGACTTTACCTCTTCATAATTCATTCCAGTGAAATGCAGTGCCAGCGTCTAATAAAATAAGGAGAGGTAGCATGTTCAATACTGTATTTATTCATTCATTTTCTAGATCATAAGGATATAAACAAATATTTTTAGAACCAGAAATAGAACAGTGAACAGAATCCATAAGCTCTGCATTTTTACCCATAGCATAGCACAGTGATTAAGGAGATTGAGACTTAACCACTCTGTTCCTCAGTCTCTTCCTACTTAAAACAGAGTTACAATACTTCTTTCCTCATAGGCTCTTGTAAAGATTAAATGGTCAAGTAAACATGAAAGTACTGAAAGCAATACTCAGCATGTAATATGAACTATATGTGTTAGTTTTTGTGTGCACAGAAACAAGACAATGCATAAGGGAACAAATAAAAAGATGCCTATCAATAGTGGTAGGTGGTACCAAAAGATAAAACACTGTAATATAATAGGAGTGGGGGTGAATTTACCAAGAAATTCTCCTCTAAGAAGTGGCATTTGTGCTTAGCCCTGAGTTATTAGGGTCTCCCATGAGGCAAACTGAGGGAAGCATTCCAGAGAAAGGGAATAGTCAATGCCAAAGACCATGAAGGGGGGGTGAGTATGGTATGTTTGAGATAAAAGAAGAACAGGGTGCTGAGTTGTGATGAGGAGGTGGGGAGTGACCCAGATGAAGTCATAAAAGTATAAGGGACCAAGTCATACAGGGCAGTGGTGACTAAACTAAGGAGGGGAATTTGGTCATGTACAAATTATCACCTGTAATTTCCACAATACCTTTGTGAATATGTCAAGTCATGTATGTGCAACTATGTGACTGGCAAGCGTTCAGTTATGAACATTTCTAGTGAATAAGGAACTTGGATTTTATTTTAAATACAATAAAATCTATTGCAATAGGGTAAGGGGAAAATGTCTGAAAATTGAGTTTTGGATATTTTAAAACTGACTCCAGGGGTCATGAGGAAAATAAACTGAGTGTGAGGAGGGGGAGAGGAGGGAGAAAGAGTGTTGGTCTGACTTGCTCAAACTCATAGGCTATGATATTGGCCAATTCAATCCGTGTCATCTCAATTAATTGAACACACATTTGCTGAGTGCCTGTTGTATATGAGAGCCTGTGCTCAGTCCATTCAAGCTGCTGGTGAGGGCCCATTCCCCATAGACAGGAATTCCTCTCTGTCCTCACATGGTGGAAGGGCAAGGCAGCTCTTTGGGGTCTCTTTTATAAGGGCACTAATCCCAGTCACCAGGGCTCCACCCTCAGACTTAATCACCTCCCAAAAGGCTCTGCCTCCTAATACCATTGCCTTGGAGATTAGAACTTTAACATATACATTTTGAGGGAGACACAAACATTCAGGCCACAGAAAAGATACGTAAAATAGGCTCCTGCACTAACAAGGTCTGGATCCAGTATGGACACAGACAACAACAAAAAAGAATAATTAGTTTTGCAAGTCCTGTCAGTAGAGTCCCCACAGGATTCTCTACAGAAAATGGTCCAATCTGATTGAGGAGAGGAAGACAAGAGGCTTCAGAAGGGAAATACCACTAGAGGTGAACCTTGAAATGCAAACAAGTAGAAACGGAATTTATCTTCAGAAGCTTGCAAAGTGAACAGGGAAATAGAGGTATGAACCCATCTATTGATTTGAGAAGTTCACGTTGAATGTATTTGAGACACAGGCTACTTAGGCTACTTGGACAGGGTGAAGAGGTAGACACAGGTCAGATCTGCAAGGGTCTTGGATACTCCATGAAGGAGTGTGTTCTCCATCTTGTTGAGCCTACCATGTACACTGAGAGTTAGGGAAAGAATTCGTGTTTAGAAATATTGTCCTCAGGAGTCTGTGATGATTTGAATGGGGAAGACTAGCAGATGGGTTAAAGAGAAGTGTTAATGAAAGTCAGAACTAAGACAGTAGCAGTAGGGACAGAGAGATGGAGTAAGAGCAAAGAGATATCATGGCAAGACAATTGGTGGATTTAATCTTCAAGGAATCTCATTGGCTTTGCTTGTAAATATATTTTTGAATGGATGATTATCTCCAGGGTTTTTCATTTGAATGACTGGTTATCAGGCACTATAAAAATCATGAAAAGTGGGTAATAACATATATAGGAAATTGATATAAATAGATATGAAAGGGGGGATATATAGGAGATACATCCTTCCCTCAACTGTCACTTTTCATCTTTTGAAGTTCTAGAAGGATCCATACATACAACAGAGGCATTGATATCAAAATTTTAGGTAGAAAGCTAATTATGGAAGCTGGGACAGACTGTGCAACCAGGAAAATTTTTCAGCCTAGAAAAGACAGAACAAAACCTCTCTCTGATTTCCTTGCATAGGAGGTAAGGGCTTCTCTTCATGCAGAAGAGGCTTCTAGCCACTACCTAGATATGACCTCCTCAGACATTTGGAAAGGAACGATCAATAAGTCAAAAAAGGGGGGGGGGGGAGTCACAGTCAGAAACAGAGACATGGTCAGGGCTTTTTCTAAGCAAGAATAGTCCTAGTCCCCCTGTATTGTCTTGCTCCCTAGTAAGATCATTCAAGCATGGACTCCAAAACAAACCTGATTTATCCATAATAATGTTACGAACATTACATAATAAAACTATTCTAGGGAATTCCTTGGAGCTAGAAATGGTGAGACAAAGGGTGGGTGAAATGGTTGAGGGAAACAAGTGAGTTTCCTTTAGCTAGCCTCAAATAACTTGTGCAAGTATTAGGGGGAAAGTAACCTATCACCTTCAGTTTCTATCAGTAAACATGATATGTGTAACTAGCGAGAAGTGGTACCAAAAAATAAATCAGCATAAAGTGATTGAAGTAGTAATAACATTTTAATGTAATTGGCTGTGAAATGAATGGATTGTGCTGCATGATTTTTAAGTTTCTGGGACTCTAAAATTTCCATATCTCCAAGGGGATTTAATTTTACTGGATACATTCCCAGATAAATCTGGTCCCTTGCAAAATTATATCTGGAATTTCTACTTAACCTCAGTCTTCATAAATATATCTGACCATGTATGTACCACTATGTGACTATGAAGTTTAGATATGAACATTCCTAATTTCTGAAGATGGCTGCTGACATCTAAAAAGAAGATAACTATATTTACAGGCTCATCTATAATTATAAAATGCTCTAGTCTTCTGGGCAATCAAGCCAAGAAATTGTAAGTGAACATTTTTTTTATTGGTGACCTCCTGGATGAAAACATTTAGCTCAGTACCCTGCACAGGTGGACGTGCCACACACACATGAGTTAGTGGGAAAATAACGAACCACTCTTTCTTCTTTGATCCTACAGCGTTTTGCTTAAATGCTTATTCCATTCTGCCTGGTATAAAACGAGGTGTCTCCAGGTATCTAATAGATTATATGATTCTTGAGGAACAAGGGGCTATGCATAAGTAACCTTTGTTCCTTCACAGCACCTTGCAGTATAATTGACTACTGAGAAAATCTTTCTTCTTTGATAGAATAAAAGTGGATGCTCTAGAGTTATTCTTGGGATAAGGCAGGTCAGCTGGACTCTATGAGAGACCACAGTCTGCATTGATCCCTGGATTCCCTAGGAGCCATTTCCCAAGGGCTGAGAACACTTGTAGGATCTGAGGTCTCAGAAGGGACTAGAGCTTGGGATTGCTGTTGATCAAGCCTCATATTGACTGTTCTTGGGGAGAGGATGGGAAAGGAGAGGGAGCATTGTTGCCATCATCAGTGTGGACCTTTGGTGAGACCAGAGGCAGTCACTGTTTTGTTTTGCTTTGTTTTTACAAAAAATAAATAAATAAAGCTAAAAATGCATTTATTTAATAAACATTATGAGAGCTCAACCAAAGACAATTTAAAAAACAAACAAAACAAAGATAACATCACAGTTCAAGATCAAGGAAAGGACAAACTATGTAAGGAAAAGATAAAATAAAAAGTCATGCCTCGCATAACAGTGTTTTGGTCCCTTAAGGTTATAATAGAGCTGAAAAAGTCTTACAGCCTTAGTGACATTGTAACCATTGTAATGTCTCAGGGCAATGCATTGCTCATGTTCTATGGTGATGCTGGTGTTAAAAAAAAAAAAAAGAAAGAGAAAACCCTACTGTGTTGCTAGTCTTGTAAAAGTCTAGCACATTCAGTTGTACACAGTGCATCATACTTGATAATAATTAACAACTATCTTACTGATTTATGTATTTTCTATGTTATCCATTTTATTATTATTTAAGAGTATATTCTTTCTGCTTATAAAAAACAGTTAACTGCAAAACAGCCAGGCAGGTCCTTCAAGGGACACCCCAGAAGAAGGGACTGGTTATTCCAGGAGATGACAGCCCCTTGTGTGTTACTTGCCCCAGAAGACCTTTCAGTGGAACAAGATGTGGAGGTAAAAGATGATGATATTGATGATCTTGACCCTGTGTAGGCCCAGACTAATATTTGTGTTGGTGTCCTAGTTGTTAACAAAAATAGTTTAAAAAGCAAAAAAACAAAAAAGCTTCTAGAATAAGAATAGAAAGAAAGAAGATGTTTTGCACAGCTATATAATGTGTTTGTGTTTTACACCGCCTTATCACAAAAGAGTTAAGAAAAATAAAAGTTTATAAAGTAAAAAGGTTACAGTAAGCTAAGGCTAACTTATTATTGAAGAAAAAAATTTTAAATAAATGTAGTGTAGCCTGAGTGTACGTGTTTATAAGGTCTACAGTAGCAAACAGTAATGTCCTAGGCCTTCATATTCACTTACCACTCACTCACTCACCCAGAGCAGCTCCATGCATGGTAAGTGGTGTCCTCGACAAGTGTATCCTTTTTTATCTTTTCTACCATACTTTTACTGTGCTTTTTATATGTTTTGATACACAAATATTATTGCATTACAACTGCCTGCAGTATTTAGAACAGAAATACACTGCAGGTTTGTAGCCTAGGAGCAATAGATCATACCATATAGCCTCGGCGTGTATCAGGCTCTACTGTCTAGGTTTATGTAAGTACATCCTGTAATGTTTGCCCAACTATGAAACTGCCTAACAACACATTTCTCCGAGCACATCCCCGTCATTAAACAGTGCATGACTGTTTATGAGAGGTTCTAGGTTTCTCTTTCAATAGAAAGACACCAATAAAGCCCAGAGACAACATGACCTAGTTTTAGAAATTCAAAGACCCACTTTAGTTCCAGCTATGCCAGTAAGCAACCTTGGGAAAGTCACTCCTCCTCTCTCATTTCGGTCCTGGACCCTGGTTAGTGCTTCTTTAAAATGAGGAGATGGAACTCAGAAGTGTTCAAATTTCTCCCTGAGCAGCAGAATCCTTGATAAAAGCATTGGACACAAGTGGAGTCTCTCACATTGAATTGGGTGGGCCCTTAATTCTTCCCTCCATTCGGCTGTTTCCTCATCTCCAAGATGGTCTGGGGTTCCAAGGAAGAGAGTTTGAGGTCCCTAGAATCATTGCATTTCCAACATGCTTTCGGGCTCACTGGTAATAATAATGGCCCCTGCTTGTACAGCAGCATACTATTTGCAAGGTGCTTTTCCAAACCCCCCTTCATTTTAAGTGAGAGATCAGAAGAGAGAAGCAGTTACATTTCCAGCTTTTAATGCCACAGTGCGGGACAGCACAGAAAGTTTAGCAGCCAACATGTTTCGAAAGTTACATGAGTTTTAGAATCCTCAAGTCAGCTAGGGTGCTTCACAAATGTTTAAACAAAGTCACTTGTCTGCTCTTGTTCCCGACTAATGTAAGATAAATGCTACTTTTTAACATCACCATGCAAATTAGATCAGAGAACAATATAGCTATATAAAGATAATAGGAGCAGCTAATACACATAGCCTAGAAAAAGTTTACGCTATAAGACCACATTTTCATATTTTAAAATAACTTTTGTTTCTCCTTTAAGTAATGTATGTTAATGACAGAAAGCCCAAAGACAAAAAAATTGGCAAAAAAATTTGCTCATAATTTCACCACCCAGAGATAATTTCTGTTCACATGTGAGTGCATAGTGCATAAATCCTTATCTTTTTTTTTTTTTTTTTTTTTTGAGTCAGAGTTTCACTCTGTTGCCCAGGCTGGTGTGCAGTGGCACGCTCACAGTCACCGCAGCCTCAACCTGCTAGTCTCAGCCGATCCTTCCACCTCAGCCTTCCAAGTAGCTGGAACTACAAGTATGCGCCACCAAGCCAGGCTAATTTTTTAAATTACTGTAGAGACAAAGTCTCATCAAATTGCCCACACTGGTCTGGAATCCCTGGGCTCAGGCAATCCTCTTGCTTCCGCCTTCCAAACTTTTGGGATTACAGGCGTGAGTCACTGCACCCATCTTTATCTTGTTGTAAAATGTAACAGTTTTAACTAAAATTGATCAATATTGTCTATACACTTTTAAATCTGTTTTTTCACTCAACAAAATATGATCATGCACACACACACTGTCTCTCTCTCTCTCTCTCTCTCTTTCTCTCTCTCTCTCTCTGAATACTTCCAGTCAAAAGTACATCAGAGCAGCATCATTGTTTGTTTATAGGAATATAATTTTCCATCTATTGCATACATACATTGTAACCGTTATATATTCAAAAATCATCTATTGTAGGAAATAGCAGTTATTGCCAGTTTTTTTCCATCACTATGAATATACGTGCTGCTCAATCTTTCCCTTACTTGAGGAATTGCTGGATCAAAGTGTATGCAAATTTCTTTAACAATTTCAATGCATGGAGCCCAAAATTTTGTACTAATTTTATCCTCACCATCAATGTGAGGGTATGCATTTTCCTTCATCCTCTTAAAAATTGGATAGGATCACTTTCTGTATTTTTTAAACCAGGTTTTAATGTCCTGGGAAGAAAAAATTCTCCCGCTTTATAGTCGTCCCAACGCCATACAGAGCTGCTTAGTCCTCATGTCTTTTCTTTGGGTTTTATCCTTTTTTCCTAGTCTGGAGCAATTTGAGGAATGCTAGATTAGTAGCTCAAGGATTTAGCACAAAATCCAGTTGTGCTGCTGATTTTATTTTGCCTCCTACCATCTCAGCAACTGAGCCATAATGCTATGCTTTCATCTTAGACCCAAGTTCCACCAGTGACTCCTCTAGTTTATTTCTGGGTGATGAGTTCTCTGTTTGGGGAACCTGTGTGAGTTGAATGTTGGTTTTTCAAAAGATATGTTTATGTAGAACCTGTGAATGTGACTTTATTTGGAAAAAGAGTTATTTCAGATATAATGAAGTTAAGAATCTTGAGATGAGGTTAACTTGGATTCGGATGGAACTTAACTCCAATAACAAATATCCTAATAAGAGGAGAGAAGACACAGACAGAAGAGGAGAACACACCCAAAGCAGAAGGTCAGTGAAGACAGAAGGAGAGAATGGAGTCTTGCAGCCACAAGTCAAGGAACACCTGAAGCCCGCTGGAATCACCAGAATCTGGAAAAGGAAAGGAAGGATTTAAGAAAATAATTTCTGTTGTTTTAAGCCACCAAGTTCCTGGTAATTACCGCAGCCTATAAAACTAATACATAAACCTACAAAGGAGTCCTGTTCTGAGCATTTCTGTCACTCAGAAAAGCTCTTTATAGGCAAGTGTCATGATGGCACTTATCCCACTCATTAGGTAAACATTTATTGAGCACATACGATATAGCAGGCCTTAGGTACTGGGCAGATACAAAAGTCAAGACGTAGTTCTTGCCTTTGAGAGGAAAATATTAAATAGATACCTATCATGCTGTCTACAGGGCTGTAGTAGGCAGAGAAAGTCTCATAGAGTACCTCATTGACAGAGTTAAAAAGCTTAGACTTTATCCAGTAGGTGATGTAGTTCATTGGAGAGTTTAGGCAACTCTTACCCACATCTCCAGGCTCCTCTGATACGAATCTTATCTGACATCTACTCTAAGGCCAACCTGGACATCTCCCCGTGGCCTGCAGTGAGACTAAGTTCCTTCTCCTGTTCATCATCTAGCTGTCCATGGTCAAGGTCACAGTCACTGCCCCAGAGTAAACAGCTAGTCAGTTCCTGGCCTCATCTGATCTCAGGATTGAGCCCAGGCATGTTACATTAATTAATTAATTAATGCATTTAAGAATTACTTAACATCTGTTCTTTTTCAGAACCTAATTGTACAAAAATAAATAAAATGCAGTCTTTACTCTTAAGATACTTTCCATCTGTAATAATCTCCCTAGGCTGCCATCACAAAATACCACAAACTTGGGAACTTAGACAACAGAAATTTATTTTCTCACAATTCTGGAAGCTGGAAGTCTAAGATCCAGGTGCTGGTGGAGTTGGAGTCCGGTGAGGCCTTGGATGGGCTAGGGTTCCATGGAGATGAGACTGGAAAGGCCCACCTCCCTCCTCTGAACTTCTGCCATAGCCTTGTTTCCCATGCTGTAGTCACTGTGCCTTCTCTCCTCACCTCAATCAAAATATTACTCTCTTCAGTCTCAGTCCTAGACACACTTAAAATAATAATATTTTGCATAGCACTTTATAGTCTACTAAACACATTTACCACATCAATTGACCCTCACGGCTGCCCAGTGGAGGAGAACAAATCTTATTACATCCATATATATGATGAAGCCAATATTCACATACTAATAATAAACTTTCCCAAGGTCAGAAGGCTGTGCTAGAGTTAGTGTAGGGTTGGAACCCAGACCATATGAGTGCTGATCTAGTGTTCTCTCTCTCACACTACTTGCGCTTTTCTTTGCTGTTTGCTTCATGTGTTGTAGTTTTCCAGTAACACTTCTACATCTTGACAGAACTTTCTGGAATAAATGTGTTAACCAATAGGAAAAATCAGAGTGGGATTGCTGGGACTGGCAAGATATTTTTTGGCCTGTCAAAGCCCGTCGAATCACACATCTGCCTCACAAAGGGCCAACCCAGAGCAAAGCCCACGGGTATACTTTGCCGAAAGGAGAAACTTAAAGCACTTCCAAGTCAGGAAATGCCAAGCTAGGCTTTCCTGTGGTGTTAACTTACTGGTCCAAGGTAGACCAAATAGCAATTTACCTACAGCCTAGTCATAGGTAAATTCTTCACTGAACCTTTGTCAGTGTTGCCAGGGTAACAACTCTTGCCACCAAGGTACTGTTTAGTTTCAATCACAAACTTTGTGTTGATTTCACTGAAAGGTGGATACAGCAAAACTTTTACTCACTGAAATGCATGAGGAATCGGCTCCCTAAGTTTTCAACAAATCTGAGACTTTAGTCCCTTAAAAATATTTTGTTCCCCGTTTTGAATGGAAACTTCTCTCAAATTTTTCTTTCATGTTTATGTCTTCTTCACAAAATTTATGGAGCATAATTTAGTTGAAGATTTTTGAGGGAATTTAGGGATCAGAGGGGCCTTTCCAAAATACAGATCTGACTCCAAGATAAAGTCTAAACTCTTCTAACTCACCCCAATCTACTTTCCCAATCTCATGTTTGTAGTCTCTCCATGTTCACTCCAGGAACATAAAATTATCATGAATCTTGAAACCTCCACAGAACACACTATGATCTTTCATATGTCTGAACTAAATTCTTACCCAGCCTTGACTATCTAGCTAGATAACCACCTCCTCCATGAAACCTACTCAAAATTGTTCAAAAACTCATCCTATTATGATCTTACAGAATGTTGTACATAGGTCTTTATTATAAATATTTTTGTGCCTGATACCCTTACCTCATTCTTTTACACCAATGTCTAGTTAGCACAGCCCTAGGCTAAGGTAGGTGCTAAATACAGGGTTAACATTATTACCAAATAAACAAGTACTAAACTATTATGAATACCACCAACTTGGTGTTTACTATGTGTCAGACTCTCTGATAGGAACTTTCGATGTATTTCTTACTTACTTCTCCTAACAGCCCAAGTAAGTTCAAAGCCTGAAATCAAACTCAGTTCTTTTGTCCCCCAAATGCAGGATTCCCCTCTATCATACATAACACAGCACATTCTGAACAAATCAACATACTAAACTGAAAGCACAGGGGTTCTTAATCCATTGAAGAGTGACTTGTGGCATTGATGCCAGGCAGCAGTTGAAAGCAAACGGTCAGAGTGGGCTGCAGGAGGCCAAGACCCAGGGTTTGAATAGGTAGGAGGGTTTAAGCAGGAATCAGAGGCAATATGTAGGGTCAAAGGAGGGAACTGTAGCTGGAAAAGTCAAGCAAATTTTAAAAACCCAGAATCCACAGTCAGTCACATACTCCAATGTTGACAGGGCAAGGAAGGCAATGTAGGGGATTAAAGCAAGCCACATCACTTCCACTCAGAAATCTCCTCTTTTATTTCTATTGACTCATATGGCTCTCTGGGTCTTACATTTGACCATTTTTTATAGCAATCTATGTATAAGAAATATTTTACATTCACCTTCCTGCCACTATAGGAAAGACAATAATGCATGCATATGGAAAATGGCTGCTGATACTGGTCCATCATGGGGAGATTATCACACAGAGATATTGACAGGCTTGATTCCAGGAGGGAGGTGAAGTCTGGAAAATTATTTCCACTGGAATTCCAGCTATGCGAAAGGCTGAGGTGGAAGGATCGATGGAGCCCAGAAGGTCGACGCTGGAGTGGCTGTGAGAGTGCATGCCACTGCACTCTAGCCTTGACGAAGGAGTGAGACTCTAACTCAAAAAAAAAAAATTATTTCCAGATGATGGAACCTTTTAAAGGAAGCTGAAAAGTTGTATTGTTATGCAAGATCTTCGGGTTCTTAAAAGTCAGAGCCATATGCAAAAACATTTAAAATATTATGTGGGACCCAGCTAAATGTTCAAGTTTATTGGACCTATAAGTTCTGACAATTTAGTTCATGAACTTGCCGCTGTGTGCTTAATGCTAGTAGCACTGTACAAACAATTCAGTAAGATTTCATAACCTTAGTATATCAGTGTCTCATAGCTATGTTCGTGTTGATGTGTGGCGGTGTCTTGATAAGTAGCATTCATTATTGTTATGTGTCTTTGTGTGCCATCATGAGAATATCTGTTTGAATTAGAGCAACAAACAAGCATTACATTTCTTGTTAAATTTGACAAGAGTGGAATTGGAACTAGGGACATATTAGTCCAAGTTTATGGGGATAATGCCATAAAGAAAATGGCAGTGTACAAATGAATTAAACATTTTTCTGAAGGAAGAGAAAGTATCACTGATGAAGAGAGGTCAGGACAGTCAGTAATGAGCAGAACTGACAAAAATATTGCAAAAATTCATTGAATTGTGTGTCAAAATCATTGGCTGACTGTGAGAAGTATAGCAGACCAAACAAATGTGGGCAGAGAAACAGGAAAATCTTAACTAAAAATCTTGGCATGAGAAACTTGTGTACGAAAATGGTCCCAAAGGAGCTCTTGCATCATGACAATGCACCAGCTCACACAGCACTGTCTGGGAGGGAGTTTCCAGCCAGTTAACAAATATCCATATTGGAATACCTTCTCTACTTACCTGATATGGCCTCCAATGACTTTTTTCTTTATCCAGAGATAAGGGAAATATTGAAAGGAAGACATTTTGATGACATTCAGGACATCAAGGGTAATACAACAACTTTGATGGCCATTCCAGAAAAAAAAGTTCCAAAATTGTTTTGATGGGTGGACTAGGCACTGGCACTGCTGCATAGCTCCCAGGGGGAATACTTTAAAGATGACCATAGTGATATTCAGCAATGAGCTGTGTAGCACTTTATCTAGGATGAGTTCACTAACTTAATTGTTAGACCTCATAAGCATCAGCTGGAGAGCTTGTTCAAACACAGGTTCTCAGTGGCCCCCATCCAAGAGAGTCTGATTCAGTAGGCCTTTGTGAGGTCTGAAAATGTGAATTTTTAATAAGCTCACAGGTCAACTGATGCCGCCAGCTCAGGGATCACATCTGGAATAGCACTGGTCTAAACACAAGTAGCACCACTAAACACAAGTAGGCTCCAGTATTCAGGCAGCCTATTTGTCATCTCTGGTCTAGAGATTTAGAGAAGGGGACTGAATGCAGGAGACAGCCAAGCAAACCCTAGGCAATATGCTTCCGAAGAAGACAAAGGTAAGATATCAGACCTCCAAAAAAAGTTTTTACACCCTGGCCTCAAACTAAAAAGGATCCGAGTCAAAAGGTATGTGTAGAATTTTCTGGAAATCAGACAGCCACAGACATAATTGGGAAATGGGATGGGAGAGGGGAGAGCTAAGGACTGACATAATTTGGCTTAAAGACGTAAAGACCTAGTGGTAACTCACTAACGATCTTTAAGCAGAAGAGAGGGACTTGAGGGAAGATGGTGAACAGCTGCTCAATTTCCACTGGGGCTTGGTTAATATAACTTGAGCTTCCAGAACAGTAGGAGAGGTTCAAGTAGAAAAGGAACTCCGGTACCTGACAGCTGTGAAAGGTAGGTATTGATTGCTGTGGTGATCCCTACCTTTCAGATCTTTAAAATCAGATAAATGATACTCTATTAGAACGTTCAAAGAGCTCTTCCCTGTTAGTGTTGCTCAAAGTGCAGGACCAAGGCCACTGCTAGCAGAGAAGATATTTGGATGCGGCACAGATACAGTCTTAGTGACTTTGGATTGCAAAGGGAAAGGGGTATTCCCCTTTTAACTTCTCTCACTACTCAGGTGTGTCAATGAGAACAAAGGTCTCCCTAAGTTGCCATCTTTCCCAGCCCTCTAGCACATGCTGATCTCCCTTTTAACAGAGAGGAGGCCTTAGTTGCATAGTGTCAAGCAGGCAGCAGCATGTGTGAAGATGGATTGTCATTGTTTTGTTTCATGGTATTCATTTTTGTGGTTTTTCTCTCTGGCAAGTGATGCTGGTTTTCCATTTAAAGAAGTAATAGAAAGTTTCCTCTTAAATAAATAAATCTGGAAAGGCAGTGTCTGTGGAATTATAGAGATATATCAACCCAAGGATACTAATGAGTGATAGTCATGGCAAAAATCATGCAGATGGTACGTGGAAGGATAATGTTTTAGAAACACTGATCAAGTCTAAGCCTCTTCTTTATGAACAAGAAAATGGAAGCTCAGAAAGTTAAAGGCTATTCTCAGTTTTATGCAGAATTCACAGGTAGAGCTGGAACTAGAGAATGAGCTTGGTCTGGAGGTTGGGGCTTCCATCACCAGCATCTGCTGCATCCTTTCTTGTAGGACAGTTTCTGGTACCTCCAGGCTCGTGGCACATGTAGCCTTTGATGAAATGGACCAATTTTCACTCCAGCACTGTGGCCATCTCTCTGTGTGACTTCATCAGTGTTGGCATTGTGTGTCAACATCAACAAAGTCAGACTCTGATTTAGGATATCACTTGGGTACAAAGTGAAGTACCACATGCAAACATACACCAGTAAACCCTAAGAGGTCTCAAAACACAAAGTACAAAAGATAGAAAACCATATTCAATTGCTGCTTCTCAAAATCCCCCGATATAAATGTGTTAATGACTGAAAGCAGTATCAATTTTCTCATTGACCTTATCCTGCTTTCAACAAAAAGAAAAAAAATTAAACATAGCTTACAAACATTTTATTTCTTCCTGAATTGACTCTTATGCAAACACTATTGCTCAGCAGTGACCTAAATTATATAATACGTTTACAGACCTGAAGGTTTATTTCTTTCAAGCATACCTTGGGGCTTTCCTCATTTGGAAGGCAAGAATGCTTCATAATTAGCACACCCAAACACTAGCTTCAGCATAGATGACCTTTAATTACATTCTTCCGCGTGAAATAGATGTTTCTAAGCACTTAAGAGCAGATTGTATTTAAGAGGGTACCTTCTCCTTTAAACAGAGCTCAACTTTATTTTGTTGTTTATCAATCCATCTTTTAGATAGCACTAAAGGATGAACTTTGCCCTAGGCTTTGTCCAAATAATCACAGATTCCTAACAAATATGGCCAAATTAGCACATTTTAAATCTATTCCATGAGATTTGGTTGATGAAAATGCATTTTTAAAGAAATTAAGATTGTTAACAAACTGTCAAGTGCAGTTGAGTAAAGAAAAAAATGCATTTGCAATCAGCTTGCCAGAGATATTACAAATATAAGTGATTTCTAACTTCTGGTAACACAAATCTGTAACATCCATTCTGTTGCACAAATAGATCATTCAGAAAGTTAAAGGTTGTTTCCAGAAATAATAGTTGTATGAAGGTGTTCCATTCCCCAGTAAATTAAAGACGCTGCCTCACTCCTACTCTTCATGCTGAACAGAACACTGGAGGAACCTATTAATAGCATCGTTAGTTTCAAGGAGGCAGTTTACATGGAATTTGGATCTTAATGTACAGAAATAGATACTCATCTACTCTCCCGGCAATGCAACAATCTTAATGGAATAATATTTTTAAAATGAAAACTCTACCCTAATGAAAGTCCCCTTTTTCACGGAAATAAGAAAGAGATATAACAAAGTCAAGGCTCTTCATTTACATGATTGATCTCATAGCCTCAGCAGAAATGTATACTTAAGCCTGGAGATTATTTTTTTTGGAAGTATTAATGTTAAACTACCTGCAGAATACGTTTAGCTGTAGATAATGCAAACCAATAGACATTTAATTTTTTTCTAAAAATAAAACTTATAAATATTTATTCTAAAGGATCAATGGTGTAAGATTTTTGTTGCTTAAGCAAGTTTAGTACCACCATGTAAAACAACTGATGTTTGCTGGATTCAGTATATTCAGACATGTAATATGTTAGGATCATTAACTGAACCCGTAGACTAGCAGACTTTTTTTCACATCCCACAAACCAATTTTGTAGTAGACTAAGCTGTCCTTGGGAAACGTATGTGTGTGTGTGTGTGTGTGTGTGTGTGTGTGTGTGTGTGTGTGTGTGTGTGTGTGTGACCGTAGGACAGACCAGTTCATTTACAAGACACTGTATGTGAGACACTTCACCATGAGGAGTACAGGAGACCAGCATGTACCATAAGCCTTGCCCTCCCTTGTTTGACTGTTAACTAGGATGACACTAGCTCTGGGCCAGATCTCTCTAGTCTTGAGATAAAGAAAATGGTCACTGCTATTTCCAGGTGCTCCTCTTCCCTTTAAGGATTTGACTCAGTGGTCCTTTATCTTTTTCAGATGCCATATGTACAAAACTTTTGTTCTTGTTCATCTGCCTTTGCTCGCATGTTTTTGTTTTTGTTTTGAGTTGGAGTCTCACTCGGTTGCCCAGACTGGAGTGCAGTGGCCGCTCCCGGCCACCGCAGCCTCGACCTGCTGGGCTCCGGCAATCCTTCCGTCTCAGCCTTCCAAGTAGCCGGAATTACAGGCATGCGCTACTATGCCTGACTGATTTTTAGATTAATTGTAGAGATGAGGTCTCACTGCCCAGGCGGGTCTCAAACCCTCCGGCTCAGGCAATTCACTCACCTCAGCCTCCCAAAGGCACGGGATTACAGGCTGAGCCACCGAGCCTGGCATGTTTTTGTTTTTTGACTCAACTGTGGAGGAAGAATTGACATGTGTGAGGGCTGATGTGTTTAGAGTCAGACTTCATGCAAAATATTCTGAGTCCCAGGGACTATGATGTGGAAGTAGCTACCATTATGAATTCACATGATGAGTCCTCAAGTCTCCATGTGAAATCAGTGTCAGAGATGAGAACCTAGTGTAAACCAAAAATAAAATTCTAAGCTCCCCAACTGAACAGACTATCCCTTTGGTTAGGGAACCTCAGAGAATCGCAAAACACTAAATTCCAGACCATGATAGAAAAGGAGTCAGATATGCCTCACTATCCTCATTATATTCCCTCTCTTTTGTAGTTTAC
>NW_007248091.1:1300-16460 GCF_000164805.1 Carlito syrichta | reverse complement strand
TCACATCCCACAAACCAATTTTGTAGTAGACTAAGCTGTCCTTGGGAAACGTGTGTGTGTGTGTGTGTGTGTGTGTGTGTGTGTGGTGTGAGAGAATAGTTCTCTTCAAGTATCTAAAGAGCATCTTAAGAAAGAATGATGAGTTTTTTTCCTTGTGGAACAGAATTTGAATGTGAACCCTGCTCCCTGGAATTATCTAATATGCAGACTATAAAACTAAATGTGGTGACCCTGGTCAGAGAAATGAAAAGGATGAAGGCTTGATGTTTCCAGAGATGAATATTGACCACTCCTCCCTGTATCTATGCACCTTTGCAATGAGACTTTACAGATTTTCCCAAGAGGAGGGATGTATTTCTTTAAATGTTGACCTGGACTAGTTTTGTGACTACTTTCAGGGTCTCAGAGTGATGTTGTAGCAGTATCAACCCTAAATCTCAAGAGCTCATCTGCACTTTTTCTCTTGCTCCTGGAACCCTGCTGTCATGACATGAACAAGCTCAGACCAGCCTGCTGGAGGATGAGGGACCACAGTGAGGACAGTGAAGCCATTCCAACCCAAGCCATCCCAGACAGCCAGACCCCAGCTGATCTTTCAGCTACCCAGACATGTGACAGAGCCCAGCCACAACCAGCTTATCCTGGCCTGGTTAAAAGAACTGCCCAGACCATTGACTCATGAGCAATAACTAATGGTTGTTGTTTTAAGCTAACAAGACTTGGGGTGGTCGTTTATGCAACAAAATCTATGTCCCATGATGAATTCAAAGCTATTTTTTTTAAAAAGTCGCTGTTTGAGTTTCACATCAGGCAGATGGATGGTTTTGGGAGCACTGAAGCTCAGAAGGAACAGAGTGGAATTTGAAAGGATAAAGTGTATCCCTGAGGAAATAGAGGGGCTTTCCTTCAAATGGCCATATGGCTTGTGGAGGCAGGTGGTCAGTGTGAGATATTGCAGCAGCCAATGTGAAAGAGACTTTGCTCTGGTGTGTTACAGTAATGTCAGCAAGACTGCCTAGCCAGTGCACAGCAGTAAGAAGTCACTGCAGAGAGGAGGTACAGGAAGTGGGTTCTTCTTTCTTCGGAGCTGAAGTGGAGTGGACATCCTCCTGAGGATGTGACAGTTTCTATAGACTGTTCAGGCTCCCAATGTTCTCAGGAAGGGTAATGAGGGACCCAGCTCCTCAAGGTATCCTACTGGTTTTTCTTGTCAATCAAAGGAATGGGATGAAAGAAATTTAGATTCATAGACATGCTTGCGCTTCAAATATTGTAAACCTGTTCATTTAGGCTATATCAAATTTAAGCACCCCTCTGTGTGTCATTTAATATTGTTGGTCTTGACTTTATGTTGAATAGTATTAATATTGTTACTCTGCCTTTCTTTTGTTTGCATTTGCTTGATATAAATTGGTTTACCTTATTTTAAAGGCATGCCATGCAACATATATTTAAAAATACGTGAAAACCAGGCACCACTACCAGAGATGAGGTCTAGGTAAGGCCTGAGTGTCAGCATCTAATGTAACCTGTCATCTTTGCGTACAGCCAGGACTGAGAACTGCTGATTTGGCACTTCCCCTATTTATCCTACGCAACGGACAAAACCTTAGCACAGATTTTTCTTCTCCACTGCACTGTTGTGTCCCCCAGGTTTTGTTGAAAACACCTGGAATTTCACTTCTTCCAGATTTCCAGATTTGTACTTTTTTTTTTTTTAGCACTATGCTTCTTATGTTCTGGGAATTCTTTCCATTTAATATCAGCCTCATTAATAACAATTATTTAGACCTAATTATAAGTTCATCTGGTCCTTCGTTCTTCAGTGTGTCTTATATTGAACCTCTCCCTCTATGGAGTTGCTGTGTCACTCAGGATGCCTTCATCTACAAGGAACAAAACTCACCTCCAGCCCCTGCACCTGCAGCAGTGGTTTGTAGAGTGGGTACATTTAGCATCTCATAACTAGAAGCCCGGACACAGCTCCTCCCAGGGTTTGCTAATTCAGCAGCTCCATCATGTCGTCAAGCTACCAAATGTTCATTTTTCTCTTCTGCCAGGCTCAGCATACCAATGAGTCCCTTCTGGTTTTAAAATGGTGATAGCATTTGCCAGTGTTACTTGCAGACAAATAGCATCTGGGACAGAAAGAGATGTCTCCTCCCATAGGGCTCAAGGGAAACTTTATCTAGAAGCACCCAGTGTTTCCCAGAACCTGGAGATGGATTCTCTTCTCACATCACTGGCAAGAAGAAAGAGATCACTATGGTTTAGCCCAACCACCATTGATTCCTTGTAGCTGAAAACGGATCAGCCTCTCCTGTACACATGGCCATCTGATACATAAACAAAATTCTAAATTCTATTAGCAAAAAGGAGTTGTTAAACTAACAATGTTAGCTATGATACCTTTTAAAATGTTTAAATTTGTTTTGTTGGGGTCCCTCACCCCCAAAAAATTCATTAGTGGTGAACTTGCTAAGATATTTTATTTTAGGAAATGTCTTAATTCTCACACTTGAATGATATTTTACATATGTCAGTCTGGGTTATAAATACTTTCTCATAATATATCATTGATTCAATTTAATCAGAATCTTTAAAGTGAGTTTAAAAGTCTGCATGAAAACAAAAATATGAATGGAATAAAAACATGTTAAGCAATATAAAAGACGACAAAGCAGAGAGGAAAATTACAATTTACATCAGAGACTAAAGGCTAGTTTTCTGAATATATAAACAGCTTTTAAAAACAGAGAAAAAGAAACACAGTGCATACTGATACTGTGATGTCTAGCTATCCACAACTATCCTTGGTTTCCTGCAGCTGGGAACCAAGGATACCTGGAGAAATAGCTCACTCTTCATCTGAAACAGAAATAAAAAGGGTAAGTCTGAAGGATAACCTGAAGAGGTTCCTACCAGGCAAATATGAATTAGGTAAACATGAATAAAAGTAGTTAATGCAACCGATTGTAACCGATCAATATATTAAAATCTGTCCATTCACAATGATACTTTAAAACAAAATTAAAAATGAGTAAATACAAACACTTTCGTTAATCCTTAGAAGTAGCTAGGGCCCAGACTATTGAATATAAAAATTAATAATTAAAAAAGAAAGAAGAATTTATTTTTGTCTTTTTGGCACATACTGTCCCTCGGGGTAACCAAAAGGTTGATGAGGGGAAGTTTCTATTTATAGAAATACTTCAACTAATAAATGAAGAATGATCGAGGGGGAGCATCACTGTTTTACAACCCTGAGGAAGTGCTATGTCTGGGCACTGACCATCAGTGGCTGCCTCACATTACAGAATGAGAAGCTGACCTTAGTGTCTCATGATAGAAAGACGTAATGGATCCATAAAGATGGATGGCAAGAAGGGTGAGGATATACCATAAGATATTGAGAGAGAGAAAGAGAGAGACCATATTCATATAATTTTTACTGCAGTACATTGTTCATTGTTATAATTATACGATTTGGCTATGTTATTATTATTAATACCTTACTATGTCTAATGTATAAATTAAATTTATCATAGTATGTATGTATAGGAAAAAACATAATATACTCAGTATAGTGTATTCAATGTTCAGTTCTATTATGGTTTCAGGCCTCTGCTGGGGGTCTCAGAATGTGTCCCCAGCAGACAAGGGGGCCTACTGTATGTGGAAAAGGCTTTAAATGAAATGGTCCATAATTATTAGCTTTCAGAGAATCTTTTTAAAAATTTTTTTATAAGTGAAATGCTCTTACCTCGGAAAATATTATTTAGAATTTTCAAAATTTTCTATTTTCTTCCTCCATTAACTCTGTTTTCTTGGAATTTTTCCTCAACTTTTTCAGATTGATTTGGTATTCTGTGTTGTTTGTTTTTTTCAAATGTTTGGTGATTCCTGGCTGCCCATTTATGTATACTTAGAAAGAGGATATCGAAGATTGATATTAATGCTGAGCATGGCACCATTATAATTTTTGTGGGTTCTTTCCTTCAAAGAAATATCTAAAATTATATTTTATGATTATATTGACATAAAGATGAATATAATTCCAACTGGATTATATTCATTTGTTTAAATTCTGATTTTAAAATAAATTAGAACATTTTCTTGGACCCCTAGCAATGTCATGGGGCCCCAGGCACTATAGCCATTATGCCTCATGGAGAAATTGGCCTAATAGTGAAAGGAGGTTATTCTCAGCACATGAGATTGTGAATTGCAGTCACAGGGGCCCACACAAAACACATATAGACCTTTCTTCTGGATTTGCACAGAGTTTGTGTGCCTTTGGGGCAGGGATCCTGGCCACCATGCAGCGCCAGACCTTCCCTGGGGCAGGATCCTGCACTTATCTCTATATCTAAGGCACAAATGCTGCATCATAGATTTGATCCCATTTTCTGTAAATGCCCCAGAAAGTCCTCGGAGTTGCTGACCTACTGAAGTCACTGTTCCTGGCTTGCCAGTACTGTGTTGGAATCCTTCTTATTTTTATATTTATTCTGTTATTTCAGTAAGATTAGATGGACAGAAGTTGTCATGTGTGCTCTAAAAACTATTTTAAACCAGTATGTAAAATATTAAATTTATGTGTTTTAGGTCATGCTTTAAGCATAAACAAATGCAATAGTTCCTCACATTAGTCACCTGGGTGTCCCCACTCCTCTGTCTTGCACTACAAAAACACATTTTTTTTAGTTCAAAATCTGAATGGGAAGTTTATCTTTCAACTCATCACCTCTTTCTTGTACCGCGTTAGTTTGGTTTTGATACTAGGGTAATGTTTGCCTTGTAAAATAAATTGAGAAGTGCTCCCTCTACTTTTATTTTTCTAAGATTAAGTCAAATTATTATTTCTTCTTTAAATGTTTGGTAGAATTTGCCAGGGAAACCATCAAGGCATGTAGATTTTATTTCAGAAGATGTTTAATAATACATTCAACTTCTTTTGTCAGCTTTGGGTGGCTTTCAGTTATTATTCCTTAAACTATTTTATTGTCACTATGCCCTTTCTCCTCTTCTTTAATTTTAAAGACACAAATGTTAGAACTTTTGTCCTCCTTTACTGCTCAGACTGGATAATTTCTACTGATTTACCTTTAAGTTTATTTACTTTCTCTCTGTCATATCCATTCTGTTATTGAGTCCATTCAATTAAATTTTAATTTTTATTATGCACCTTAACAGTTCTAAAATTTCCATTTTTTTCTTTTTTCTGGTCTTATACTTTTTACTGAGACTTTCTATCCTTACACTCATTTTTACCAGTTTGCAATAATTCTTGACTTTTTTTTATAATAGCTACACTCAAGTATGATAATACTAACAACATTTGTGTCACCCAAGTATAGGGGTCTTTTGATTGTTCTTTTCTATGTAAGTTAAGATTTTACTGGTCCTCTGTATGCTAAGGAATTTTGGATTGGATAGCTACCCAGGAGTGAAATATACATTAAAAACACAATTTTGAAAGGGGGGGGAAATTTATTTTTCCCCCCTTTCAAAATTAACATCTTTTTATTACAGAGGAAATTTTTTTTAGCTAATAAACAAAAAGGAAGAAAACAAAATCACCTATATCTTAACTTTATAGAGTAATTGTTTTCCATTTATATATAACCTTTCTCTCAGAATGCATTTGAAGTTTAATTTCCACATAATTAATCTGATTTTCTAAGGTCTACTCCTTACTTCCTCAAATACAGATTTTAATTCTCTGATTGCAATGCTAGCTTCCTTTTAATCATCCTTTTCCTCACCCTGAGCCCTCCTCATTCCATTTCATTGCCTTTACATCTTATCCTTTTGCCTTTTGAATTTATACTATCATATTATTTCCCATCCTGGTAGCTCTCTTATCAGTTTCTGTTCTCCCAGAGAGACCATGTTCTGCTCCTGACATTACTGAGGTTTCCAGAAATTTCTAATGTTGTCCTAGACCCAGTGATAAGTTATTTTTCAACAACTTTGCTACCTCTGAATTTTGAAGTTTATCAAGTTTACAATTACATTCATAGGGCCTGTGTTGTTTTCACACTTTATGCATTTTACCCACCCAAATAATAAGTAATGTTGTAAAATTAATATTCCTGAATCTCCCACTATAGCAAGCATAGTTGATATATATAGCCTCTAAATCATTCCCAGCACTGATTAGGCTTTTGTTTACACATAAACACAAATCTATTGGGCTTGAGGGGTGAGTGTTATACCGGTTGGGGTTCTTTGTAAAAATAGGCAGGTTTCATGCTAAGTAAAATCAGGGCTGTAGATCCTTTTTCTGCATTTCTCTTAGCACTGCCCACCTCTTTGTATCCATTTTATCTTCAGTTGGATTTGGTTTGTGACTGTGGAAGTTCTATATCCTTCACTATCCATAAAAGCTCTGAGATTAATTCTCTTCTCAAAATCATCAACCCAAAGTCCCACATTGCACTCATATTGGATAATTTTATGTGCCCATGCTCTAGGCTCCTAAGGGTTGTCCTGAGAATCTTGCAGACTTCATCTTTTACATGAAAGGAGATGGAGTCTACATTCCACTAAATCTACACACATAATGGGTGATCTCCCCAAAGAGGAGAAGAGTTTGGATATTGAATATCACCTTCCCACTCAGTCTCCCCCAACACACACACAACGCTCACTATAAGGATATTGTTCACACCTGGACCTCTGGCACCCTGAGTCAATGTAATACATATTCTCCCAGCCACTGCGCTCACATTCAGCATCTTATTTGTGGAGACTAATCTCTTAGAATGTGATAGTAGATTGTATTTATCAGGCATTTATTTATGTAATGAATCAAAAATATACCATTAATTGTTTTCCTTAATTCAACACAATAAATCTTATAGCTAGCAGAAATTTCATCCCAGATTATAAAAGTAAGATAGCTTTTAGGATCCTTTTCAATTTTGCTCTGCATTTTTTAGAAGATGAGCCAGGCGCTAGCCATTTCCACCATAGGTATTTAAATTTCTCAATATGTTATTTTATAGCCAGTTATCTTATGTATCTAGCTGGTTAATTATTCCACATTCCATAAGTAATTTTAGAAATATTCAATGAAATAATTTAAAAATATCTCCCAGGAATGAGAAACCTCTAAGTAGAAAAAAAGTACAGTAAGTCAAGACTGTGTAATACAAAAGCACAAATACTGCAAACTGAAAATTGACAAGATCAATTCTTCATATTATTGTTTGTGAGAAATTGTATTTTATCTAATCATGTATCAAATTTGACTCTGAGCTTTCCAGAAGCCAAAGGAAACATAGTCACTTACATCTTTCTCAAATATCAAACTATACCTTTTAAAAATTAATTATTTCATGGCATTAGGTATATAAATGAGTATATAGGGAGTTCTGAGCATCATAGTAGAATATTTTCCTTGTCAACATTCCTTCAGGGAATATAATTGCAAGATCTTTACAACTGTTTTTTATAGCATATTTCAGTATACACTGAAATAGTTAAAAGGTTATAATTTTAAAAATTCAGTGAAGGAGATTCTATGAGGGACCAAGGAAAATGTTGCAAGTATATGGCCTTCTTAAGACACACTTTGAAATATCTTGATAAATCCTTAGGCTGTAAATTCATCAATTAATTTGTTTATTTCTTCACTCGGGCTTTTGACATTGTTTCATGGTCTTTCATTTAATTCTTTCAACAACCTGGGGTAATATTCTTTTTTTTTTTTTTTTTTTTTTTTTTTGGAGTCGGAGTCTCACTCTGTCGCCCAGACTGGAGTGCAGCGGCCGCTCCCGGCCACCGCAGCCTCGACCTGCTGGGCTCCGGCGATCCTTCCGCCTCAGCCTTCCAAGTAGCCAGAATTACAGGCATGCGCTACCACGCCCGGCTGATTTTTTGATTTATTGTAGAGATGAGGTCTCGCTGCCCAGGCGGGTCTCAAACCCGCGGGCTCAGGCAATCCACTCACCTCAGCCTCCCAAAGGCGCGGGATTACAGGCTGAGCCACCAAGCCCTGCTGGGGTAATATTCTTATTTCTCTAAATTGCATCTAAGAAAGCAGAAGCTCAGAGCAGCAAAGTGCTTTGTTGAAGATCAAACAGCCAGTAAGTGACTTGGGAGAAACTCAAACACTGGTGTTATGATTCCAGACCAACAAACTGTATTTATTAAGCACCTATGGTATGTTAGAGAGTACCCTAGGGGCTAGGACAGATAATTGAATAAGATATCATCTCAGCGATCAAAGAGCTGGTAAGAAAAACAGATAAAGATGTCAATGTTCTTTGCTTTCACTATGTTGATTCAAAACCAATACTCATGGAGTAGGCAGTTTAGGAACATTAGATGTTGGATAAGATTAAGTATTTCTGGACATCTCTCCCAGATCGTGCTCTAAATTGTATGCCATACATTTTAGCTAAAAGCAAAACAAAAACAAAACAAACAGAAACCCTACAAGTATTGAGAGAAACACAGATAAAAAGGGGAAAAGGCCAGGAGGAGTGATCATTTCATACAGTTACTGAGCCTCTTTTGGAAAAATCAGAAGGAAAAGGGAAAGACATTCTACTTATTCCTGAATGGTAAAAACTAATTTGTATGGTTATTCTTGGCCATACTGAGAAATAGCATTTGGTGACAAAATGTGGTTCTGATGATCAAAGGTTTTTAAAGGAAGATGGGAATCGCTTGGCCCAAATATTTTAAATCCTGAGAAGTGAAGCATTTGGTTGATGGTGGTACTGGTGATTTTTATCTAAAATGACAAAGTCGTAAGTATTCTACCTTGGATGTGGTTCAGCAGGACCCAGACCATCTGTGAGGAAGCCAAGGAAGGTTGACTTGACTCCACTCATTTTTCTCATATGGCTTATAAATGACAAAATCATGTTTGAAATCTTATCTCATGTGAAACTCAATATATAAAAGAAAGAAAAGAGGAGCCACTCTGGTTGACCAGCTCCCAGGTGGGGAAAGGAAATCTACCCACACGGCCCCTGTCACCTCCTCACAGACCACGCCTCCAGGTAATCCTTGAAACACTATTTGAAAAATGGTAGGACTAATTCTGCCAACTCAAAGGGTCACAGATCCTAGTACTTTACAAAACAGTAGACAATGGTTACTTTCTCTCAAATGGCCACTGCAGAGCATACTGTTAGCAGCCTTTATGGATGTACTAATAATTTACATTTGTTTTTTTTTCTAGAAACAGAACACTTCAGTGGTTCGAATGCAGACAAAGTAGACAGACTCTGAGAGCTATGATTAAAAAGAAAATAAAAAACAGCTCACAGTAATGACCCCTCCCAAGAAAAGACCCAGCAATCTTCCAGCTACAGTAACAGTAATCCCAAACCCACTACAGCATCTAATTGAAATATTGATTCTTCAGTTAGAGCTCCAACTTAAAATTCCAGAGCGGAGAGCTCCCCACCATGCAGTCACCCCCTTCGCAGAAACACAGCACAGAGCACATAGTGTTTCCTTAACATTAAGCTTCCCCAGGCTTTCATTTCAATTAGTCATAAAAAAAAGATCAAGAAGTAAAGTATTGTCGGAAAGATTCCAGTCAGTGTTTTATTGCCTGAAACAGTTCTCAGGATTAACCATTTCATAGCAGAAAGAGACTTCTGCAGACAGAGCCATGCCTTTTCTTACAGGTAGGAAGCTAAAGATAAAGCAAACAACTTTCTTCTAAGTGATTTATGGAATATGTTTGCATTACACAACCTCATTTATGACATTAAAATTTATTTAAACAGGCACCCAATTTATGCCAATAAATTATCCCAAATTCAACTTTTGCTATCCTTATATTTTCATTTAGATTCTAAGAGCAACGAAACCCCTTGACGTTATTATCTCCTATGAATACTAATTATGTCACTACAACTGTGTGTCTACTAATCTTCCAGAAATAATGCAAGAATTACTGGCATGTGATAGGAGCAGAATGGAATTAGAAAATTTGTCAAAATACCAGCTTTCTAAGAGCGGTAAAAGTGCACATCCAGAAATTCTTTCATAAAAGGACAAATTACCGCAATGAAGATAAATGATGATTCCTAATACTGAACCTTGAGTACTGACCAGTGGATAGGGCAGGGCCAGCATTCTGTGGGTCCTTTTGTCCTTATGATAAATTTAGTTCATGGTACCTAGCATTTTCATTGCAAAGCTCCAGCCTCAACTCCAGATAAGACCTGTTTTTAATCATGCCTACTAGGTCTGGTTCCTAGGAGAATAAGCATGAAGGCGAAAATCTCCTCTCCTCAGCAGGGAGGAGAAGAAACTAGTTCTGGAACCAGGACCTAATCTACCCCTCTGAAGGAAGGAAAATGTTTATCCTAGCACAGTGTCTGCCACCTTGTCGGTCTCAAATATCTGTCGAGTGTATGAACGAAGAAACCATTGTGCTTTGCTCATCCAGAGCTGAAGACAATATAATCATGAACTGTTGTGCTTGAAAAATACCTTTACTTTCTTCGCCTTAAGCTGCTCCATTTTACGGTGGGGACTGAGGCACGCTGGGCGAATGGGTCTGCCAAAGGAACATACGTGATTGCATAAGATAGAGCCGGAATGGTATTGTGTTTATTTACCAAGACTCTGATCGAGACTCTTTACTGCAAACTACAAGCCCTACCTGGCATTCAAAACCAGGGCTCTAGCACTTCTCGAAGTCATTTCTCTCCCTCACCCTCACATTTTTGCTCTACAGCAACTGATGAGCCGCTCACGGTGTACAGCGTACATGTGCACGTCCATAGCACGTATGCCCTCCCTCCCCCCCTACACACACACACACATCCTGGGGTTCACCTATCCCTAACTTTACCTCTGTGGTCTTCCTAGACTGAACTTTCACTCCCATCCAGCTGGCTGATTCCATTCCATGCCATTGTTACCCCCCACACCGGTTTCTCTGCCATCCATACTCCACACCTAGGCCTGAGTTAGGGACCTCTTCTCTCTGTTCTCCTGTTCCAGGTATCTGTTGGTAATTCCTTGCTCTAAATTCAGATACATTTACATAAATCCCTTGCATGGGTCCCAGATTCTACTGGACCTGGCTTCTTGCAGTCACTTTACCCAGTGAACATGCAGGCATCACGTGAAAACCACATCTGCTGACTGATAAATATCGACACAAATAGGTGACACGGAGTTAGGGAACGTTTATACAACCTTTTACTCATTTCTAGGCATCAATTACTCCACTTGATTTTTTTCTCAGTGAATTATTTTGAATACAGTGTACCTATGCTCTTTCTGAGCCTCTCACAGGATTAGAGCAGAAACTTTTGACATAATTCTGCTCTGCCTTTCAAGACCCTGATATTAGTTATGGACAATTGTGTATTTCCTTTTTTTTTTTAGTTGGAGTCTCACTCTGTCACCCAGACTGGAGTGCAGTGGCCGCTCCCGGCCACCGCAGCCTCAATCTGCTGGGCTCCAGCGATCCTTCCTCCTCAGGCTTCCAAGTAGCTGGAACTACAGGCACGCGCTACCACGCCTGGCTACTTTTTGATTTATTGTCGAGATGAGGTCTCGCCAAGTTGCCCAGGTGGGTCTCAAACCTGTGGGCTCAGGCAATCCACTCACCTCAGCCACCCAAAGGTGCGGGATTATAGGCTGAGCCACCGAGCCCGGCTTCAATTGTGTATTTTCTTTAAAGAGTTCTGACACCAGGCTCATAAAATCCTGTATCTGAGAAGAATGAAATTCTTAATTGTGTTTGTGGTGAAATATATGAATAAATAAGTAGAACGCATTAATATTTTATTAATAGCTATGGCTGCCTTCTAGAATGGGGTATACTATGCCAAATGCAGCTGGTTGTATTTTAAGTATCTTTTTATATGTCTGTTTCCCACACTTGATTCCAGGCTAATTGCCTGATTCAGATTGTGTGGCCAGAACCCAGCATAGTATCTGGCACATGATAAAAACTCAATACTTTTTGAGTGAAACATTTATGTAGTCCTAAACTCTCCATAGAATCTTGGCTAGCTTTCACCACTTTTCTTAATATTTCTTAGTAAACAAGTCAGTCCACACTTAAATTCAAGTCATACTATGTCACAGAAAAACTTTCACTCATTGCCCATATCTGCCCTCTAATACCAAAACAGAACAACACTGACCTCTCTCGATATAAAGACTGTGGTGGCTTCTTTGCCAAATCTGCAGTACTCCAGGCTAACATTTTCCTGTTCCTCATTTTCAGACACTATCATTAAGGCTTAACTACTCTAAGTAGACCCTATAGGTGGTCAATCTCCCTTTCAAAATGTGGCACCCAGACTGCATATAGCATTGTCTGGAACATCTGGCTAGATCACAGTTAAGGGGGGTTGTCACCTCTTTTGATATTGATGCCATACTTTTGTTAATGAGGCCCACAAGCATAAGCTTTTTTAAGAGCTACTAAACTGTAATCATGACACCTCCACACCCACTCTTGTTCTTTGTTTTATGAAGAGATGTTCCTCCTACAATTTAGGGTTAATTCTTGCCCTTTGGACTCCTAACCCTATCTCATTCTTCCTTTTCCTAGACTTACAACTTTCAAACTTCCTTTCCCTAGCCTATTACTTTCAAATTCTTCTCATCTTAAAATATATATATATACATCTTCAATATTATGTTTCTACTCTTACCACTTTTCTCACCTTTTCTTCCCAAGGTCATGGATAACTTTAGTTTTGCTAAATCTGAAAACCATCCAGCCTTCAGAGTTGATTTCTTTGCTCTTCATCACTATTAACAACTCTTTCTTCTTAAAGCATTCTCCTTTCCTGGCTTCTGTGACATCGCTCTTCTGGTTTTCCATCCACCTCCAGCCATTCCTCCCCATTTTCCTGAAAGGGTTCCTCTTCCAAATCATCCTTTGAATGTCTATATCTCAGACCTGTGCCTCCGGCCTCTTCTCTTTTCACTCTGCATATTCTCTATGGAAAATGTCCTCACCTTTCATTATTTCAATTGCCATCCAATATCTAAGGTCCTGCAAATTCTATCTTTTTCCGAATCTTTCTCCTGAGCTTTAGACTTAAAAGAGAAAATGAAAGTGTATTCCCTACTTATCACTTGCACAGAGAAACAAGTTCCTTAAACTCAACATTGGCAAACTGAACTCCACTTTCTCTACTTCTCTCTCTTCTGTTTATCCTTCTTATCTCCATCAATGCTGAGGGCAACCACCTGGTGTGCTCCAAGAAGGCTTACATGTAGGATGCAATGTAGGCACATAGAACTGATTTGTTGAACCAGTAGAACTCATTGAGGTACCAATAGTTTTATCTTCCCTACTTCACTGTCGTCAACCACTCCTGGTTAGGTCTCTGTTCCTCGCCCTTGGGTCACATTTCAAGCACACAGCATCACTTTTTAGTCACACCAGCAATCACATCAAGCTCTCTCTGTGGCTCACTTTCACATATTTAAATGTACAGCCTTTATAAAATCAAAATGTTGACTTCCCACCCAGCTTAAATCTTCTCCCTGACACTAATTGTGCCTCAGATCCAGTGTGACCTATGGACCTGGGATCTAGACCCAGGGAGAGACAAGACATGGTCTTTTTCTCTTTCTTTACCTTGATTTCTTCTTGCTCTGTGGCTTCTGTGTTTCACTCTCTTCATCTGGGAGAAGTACCTTTAAGTCACAGTTGCTGGGCCAATAACTACTGTCACTTGGCCTCACTTTCCTCACAGAAATGAGACAGTTGCAGAAAACAACATCTAAGGGCCCTTCTAATTCTAATATTGCAAGATTCTCAGATTCTTTTGCTCTGACTACTACCAATTCATCTGTTCACAGTGCCTTGATGATTTTTTAACTTTCCTGTTAATCTGCAAGCTCATTTTGTAAAAAAATAACACACACACACACTCTGGATCCATTAGGCATGTTTTAAGTAAAAGCAAGATGTGAAAAGGTTGTGACTCTCACCTTGTGTTTCCAAACAATAACATCAGCGAAGAGTCTTGCTAACATTCTCATTGCCGGTGACGTGGCAGAGGCTAATGCAGCATTTTTCATTCTATGTCACAAGTGGGTCACATACATTTTTCTTTTTTTATATATTTTTTATTATGGGTTTTGTGGGGTACAGTTTAGGGTTAGGTATACAATTACGTTTCATTCAGGCACCCTGTTGATAAGAGGTGTTTCCCCGTCCCCGACAGATATTTGCTACAGTTAATCCCATCTCCCTCCCCCCCCATAGTTTCCCAGTACCGTCAGTCATTTTCTTATAGTACTACATGGATGTTCAAGGTCCATTATATGAGTGAGAACATGTGATACTCGGATCTTTGTTTCTGTGAGAGGTCACTCAGTATTATAGACTCTAGTTCCATTCAGGTTGCTGCGAAATTCATGATTTTGTTCTTTTTTATGGCTGTGTAGTATTCCATCGTGTACATGTACCACATTTTTTAAATCCAGCCCTCTTTTGATGGGCAGCATGGTTGTTTCCTGGTTCTTGCTATTGTGAACAACGCTGCGATAAACATACGTGTGCAGGTATCTTTTTTATAGAGTGATTTGAGTTCTTCAGGGTATATTCCCAGTAGGGGGATTGCGGGGTCATATGGAAGGTCAATTTTTAGAGCTTTTAGGAATCGCCACACTGCTTTTCACAGAGGTTGCACTAGTTTACACTCCCACCAACAGTGTAGAAGTGTTCCCTTTTCACCACACCCTCTCCAGCAGCTGTTATTTTTTGAGTTGTTGATAATTGCCATTCTGACTGGAGTTAGGTGGTATCTCAGTGTGGTTTTGATTTGCATCTCCCTGATGATTAGTGAGGTTGAGCATTTCTTCATGTGTTTGTTGACTGCTCGGACGTCTTCTTTTGTGAAGTGTCTGTTCATATCTTTTGCCCATTTTATAATGGGGTTGTTTGTTTTTTTCTTTTCAGTACGTTTGAGTTCCTTGTAGATCCAGGATGTTAAGCCTTTGTCAGACCTGGTGTTAGCAAATACTTTTTCCCAGTCTGTAGGCTGTCTCCCTGCTCTCTTGATGGTTTCTTTGACTTTGCAGAAGTTTGTCAGTTTAGTAAGGTCCCACTTATCTATCTTCTCTCTTATGACCTGTGGGTTTCGAGTTTTGTTCAGGAATTGGATGCCAGTTCTGATTTCCATGAGGGTATTTC
>NW_007248091.1:0-900 GCF_000164805.1 Carlito syrichta | reverse complement strand
TTCACAATGTTGATTCTTCCAATCCATGAACATGGGATATTTTTCCACTTGTTTGTGTCATCTTTGATTTCTTTGAGCAGTGTTTTGTAATTTTCATTGTAAAGGTCTTTCACGTCTCTGGTTAGGAAAATGCCAAGGTCTTTCATTTTTTTTGTGGCTATTGTGAATGGAATTGTGTTTTTTATTTGGGTTTCTGTTTGTTTATTATTGGTGTAGAGAAATGAGATTGTCTTTTGTACATTTATTTTGTATCCTGAGACTTTGCCAAAGGCCATTATCAATGTAAGGAGGATTTTGAAAGATTCTCTTGGGTTTTCAAGGTATACAATCATATCATCTGCAAAGAGAGATAACTTGACTTCCTCTTTTCCTATTTGGATACCCTTGATTGCCTCCTCTTCTCTGATTGCTATAGCCAGGACTTCCAACACTATGTTGAACAGGAGGGGTGAGAGTGGGCATCCTTGTCTAGTTCCAGTTTTCAGGGGAATTGGTTCCAATTTTTGTCCATTTAGGAGTATACTGGCTGTGGGTTTCTTTTAGATGGCTTTTACTATTTTGAGGTATATTCCCGTATGCCTAGATGTTCAAGGGTTTTTATCAAGAAGGGGTGCTGGATTTTATCAAAAGCTTTTTCTGCATCTAATGACATGATCATGTGGTTTTTGTTTTGACATCTGTTGATGAATTTAATTACATTTATGGTTTTACGAATGTTGAACCAGGCTTGCATCCCAGGAATGAAGCATACTTGGTCATGATGGATGATTTTTGAGATGTATTGCTGAATCCAGTTTGCTAGGATCTTGTTGAGAATTTTAGCATCTATGTTCATCCGAAAGATATTGGCCTGTAGTTCTCTTTCTTTGTTGGATCTTTACCTGGCTTGGGTATCAATGT
>NW_007248090.1:314391-325721 GCF_000164805.1 Carlito syrichta | reverse complement strand
GGGCTCAGGCCATCCACTCACCTCAGCCTCCCAAAGGCGCGGGATGACGGGCTGAGCCACGGAGCCCGGCTCCAAATGAGTTTTCAATCAGGCTGAGCTTCTGAAAAATTTGAGGCCTTTCCTCTAGAAGGGCATAACTTCTGGTAACTGATCGCTGTATTTTTTCTCGAGTAAAAGAGGCTTTCCTGATTTAAAAAGCCAAGTGTGCTAGAAATCCCACCACAGACCTGTGGGGCTCCAAGGATGGTCCACGGACCCAGCAGAACCTCCACTTCAAGCTGATAAGGATGGAGTAGTCAAGACAGTGTGGTATTGGTGTCACGACTAATAGTAGAACAAAACCATCCATAGGTCACAGGGCTAGACCGTCCAAAAAACTGCAGGGAACACTGGGGCACATTCCGCCCGGGGCCTGGCCATGGCAGAGCTCAGTGGAACTGGGGAGGGGGACAAGAAGAGGGGAAGTTGCCTCCAAACCTTTCTCACATCACGACACCCGCAAACCTGGGGTGTGTGTGTCCCAGGACCCCAGGCCTCAACGGACATGGTTGGGACTGCTGGAGGCTGTGATGGTTGAAAGACGGTGGCAGTGAGACTCGACACCCGTTAAGGCCAAGAGATTTTAATGGCACCGGCGCGGTGGCTACAGAACCTGAGAATCAGGTTGCAGCACGGAGGCAGGGGCGTGGCGGGCTTTACAGAAATTTAAAGCGACCTGTTGGTTACCTGTTGGTCGGCAGGTGAGGCCTTTTGGGGATTGGTAGGGGCTTTCGCGGGCGCGGGAGTGCTGGGCTTTGCTGGGGAAGAAGAACCCGGAGAGCCTCGTCCGAGCCTCCACGTTGGTCTGTCCGGGCGCCATTCAGGTGGGGGCCACGCCTAGGCTGAGGCTTTGGAGGGGGCGGGTTCCCCGTGGCTGGCTGGGGCCTTTCAGTGGTGGCCTGGTCTCAGGTCACTCTGCTCAGCATCCCTGCCGACTAACCAGCTACCCACATGGATGGGACCCTATGGATGGTATCGTCTACTTATTAGTCGTGACACCAATGCCACACCGTCTTGATGATTCCATCCTTATCAGCTTGGAGTCAGGTAGTGAGAGTCTTCCAACTTGGTTCCTCTTCACCTTAGTTGTTTGGCCTGTTCTAGGTTCTTGGCGTTTCCATCCGAACTTCAGAATCTGTCAGTTTCTCCAAAAAAGCCCGCTGGGATTTTGACCGGGATTTTGTTGATCTCATAGGTCAATTTGAGGAGAAATGACATCTTAACAATATCGAGTCTTCTTTAAGTCTTTATTAATCTCTCTCAGCAATATTTTATATCCAGACTTAGTGTATCTTTGACAAGCTTTTTCCCTACTTATTTAATCTTTTAAAATGCATTAAAATATTAAATACTTCAAGTATTATTTTAATTTTTGCTAGTGGTGTTTATAAAAATATAATTGACTTTCTATATTGATCTTGCACTCTGAGACCTTGTTAAACTCACACATTAGTTCGAATAGCTTTTTTTTTTTTGTAGATTCCATAAGATTCTTTAACTTTGGTGACATATTGTCTGTGAATATATATAGTTTTACTTTTTTGCTTCCAATCTAAATGGCTCCAGTACAATGTTGGATAGATGTGACAACAGCAAATGTCCCTGATCATATGGGGAAAGCATTTGGTATTTCATCAGAGTTTCTAATGATATTGGCTATAAGTATTCCATAAATATCCTATACCAGGTTAAGGAATCTCTTTCTGTTCCTAGTTTGTTGAGAATTTTTCTCATACATTGATGTTGATTGTCCTGCTTCTACTGAGATGATTTTACAGTTCTTCCTTCGTTGACTGACAATGGTGAACTACCTTGAATGTTGAACCAGATATGCATTACAGGATAAAGCCTACCTTGCTATTATGTAGTATCCTTTTTAATGTATTGCCAGACCCAATTTGCTAAAATTTTGTTAAGAATTTTTCTATCTTTCTGAAAAACACTGGTTTGTAGTTTTCTTTTCTTGTAAAGTCTTTGTCTAATTTTGGTATCAGGGAAATGCTTGCCTCATAGAACGAATTGGGGAGTATTCCTTCCTCCATTTCATGGAATAGTTGTATAGAAGGGGTATTTTGTCTTCCTTAAATGTTAGTTAAAATTCCCCAATGAGGTCATCTGGGCCTAGAGTTTTGTGGGAAGACGATTAACTCCATATTCAATTTTTTTCATAGACGTAGGACTACTTAGGTTGTCTTTTTTTTTTTTCTAGGACGGGCTTTTGTACTTTGTGTCTTTCAAGGGATTTGTTATTTATTCTAAGTTGTCAAATTCATTGGCATAAAGTGTTCATAATATTCCCTTATTATCCTTATGAAGTCTGTTGATTCTGTAGTGATATCACCTCTCTTACTCCTAATGTCAGTAATTTGTGACTTCTCCCTTTATTTTCTAATCTAACTCATGAGAGGCTTATCAATTTCGTTGGTCTTCCCAAGAATCATCCTTTGGTTACTTTTACTTCCTCTAAAAGTTTTCGATTCCCCTTTTCGTTGATTTCTGCTCTTTATGACGTCCTGTCTTCTTGTTTTGGATTCAATTACTTTCCCCTCTTTCTGTTTTTGTAAGGTGTGAATTGAGGTCATTGATTTGAGGCCTTTTCTAATGGAAGCATTTCATGTTATAAAGTTCTTTCTGTGTACTACAAGTTTTGAGATTTTATTTTTATATTCATTCAGCTACAAATGCTTTTACATTCCCTTTTGCTTTGTCATTTGACCAGTTTGATTTGTTATTTGACCATTTAGCAGTGGGTTCTTTTGTTTCCAAATACTTGAGGATGCTCTCAGTCTCTTTCTGTCACTAATTTCTAGTTCAATTCCATGACTGTCAGATAATATACTGTGTATGAATTGCATCTTTTAAAATTTACTGAGACTTGTTTTATGGCCCAGAATATGATCTATCTTGGTGAGTCCTCAGCGTGCACTAGAAGATCGTGGGCATTCTAACGCTACAGGGTGAAGGGTTGGAAACATCGGTGAGGTCGGGTGGATGGCGTTGACCCACCTGGAAGATCCTTGCAGATTTTCTGTAGACTTGTTCTGCTCATTATTGAGAGGGGTGATACAACTTATAATTATAATTGAGGATTTATACAGTCTCTTGGCGCTTCTCTCAGATTTTACTTTGGGCATTCTGAAACTCTGTTGTTTAGTGCACATCCATGTAGGGTGATTGTCTCTTTCACCATTATGCAGGGTCTGTCTTTATTCCTGGTCATATTCTTTGCTCTTATTTCGGTGTTTTTTGTTTAATTGAGGTGAAATTCGCAAACATAAATTATTTAAAAGTGTACAATTCAGCGCATTTAGTACATTCACAGTATTGTGCAATCATCACTTCTACCTACTTCCAACACATTTTCATCCCCAAAGGAACCCATTAACCACTCATTCTGCATCTCCCCCCCCCCCCACCCTTCAGCTTCTGGCAACCAGCGTTTTCAAGGTTTATCCATGTTGCACCATTTATCAATTTTTTTTTCCTTTTGAGCAGGCGTCTCACTCTGTTGCCCAGGCTGGAGTGCAGGGCACACTCACGGCCACCCCAGCATCGACCTGCTTGGCTCAGGTGATCCTTCCGCCTCAGGCTTCCAAGTAGCCTGGGACTACAGGCGTACGCTACCATACTTGCTAACTTTTTGATTTATTATAGAGATGAGGTCTCGCCAAATTGCCCAGGCAGGTCTCGAACCCGCGGGCTCAGGCAATCCACCCGCCTTGGCCTCCCAAAGTGCTGGGATCACAGGTTGAGCCACCAAGCCCAGCCTACTTCATTCCTTTTTATGGCTGAATAATATTCCATTGTACAGACATATCACATTTTGCTTATTCATGTGTCCAATGATGAACATTTGAGCTGTTTCAGATGTATTGACCAGTTTGAATAGGGCTGCTGTGAACCCAAGTTTATTTTTGCTGCCTTCCTGCCTCAGGTTGTGTCTATTTTAGGGCCTTCAGTTTCCTCACCTGCTTCAGAGTCTGCCCTCTGCCACCTGGGTTATGACTGCCCTCCCTCCACAGGGCGCCAGGCTTCAACGTGGCCTGACCCCCTCACTGCCCTGCCCTACACTGTGTCTACACGCAGGCCAGGGAGAAGCTTCCTCCTCCAGGGAAGCAGATCTTGGCATGTCACACTCTGCCCAGATCCTCCAGGAAATAACTGATGAAAGAGGAGTGAGCCTGGTTAAGCCAGGTGAATTTTTAACTTTTTGGCCTTTTAAGCAATGCGACAACAGAATGAAAATTCCACACGCTTCTGGGAGCTGCTATTTTGACACTTTTGGACTCCAATCCCATCAAGTCTGTTTTTCTTTTCTTTTTTTTTGAGTTGGAGTCTCACTCTGTCGCCCAGACTGGAGGGCAGTGGCCGCTCCCAGCCACCGCAGCCTCAGCTTGCTGGGCTCCGGCGATCCTTCCACCTCAGCCTTCCGAGTAGCTGGAACTACAGGCGCGAGCTACCACACTGGCTAATTTTTGATTTATTGCAGAGATGAGGTCTCGCCAAGTTGCCCAGGCTGGTCTCGAACCCGCGGGCTCAGGCCGTCCACTCACCTCAGCCTTCCAAGGTGCGGGGTTACAGGCTGAGCCACCGAGCCCGGCTAAAGTCTGTTTTTCAGCACTGTTTCCATTCTCCCTCTTCTAAACCCCAGAAGGGGGTTCCGAGGCTAGCTCAAATCAAGCAGGCCTTCCTAAGGACTGGGTCCTTGCTTCTGGCCCTGCCTGTGATCGACCGTGGCAGACCCGGGTTCATATCCTGACTGTGACCTCCGCCATCTATGTGGCCGCAGACAGGCTGCTTACCAAATGGCCCCCTCCCCAGGCTTAAGTTGCTCGTCTGTGTCTGAGTGATAACAGCCTTCGTGGGGGGCTGTGACCACTGAGAGAGCTAACTTCCACCCCAGAGTGGGCGCAGTGCTGACACTCCGAGCCCAGCTACAGGAGAGGCTGACACAGGGCTTCTCTGGGAGGGCTCAGAAGCATGGGCCCAGTTCCCCGTTCAGGTGTCTGGGGGCAGCCTGAGGTTTCCCAAAGTGTCGCAAGCCAACCCCTGGGGACGTGTGAGAGAGCGCTGCGTGATATACAGATAGAACACTTTTCAGCCGGGCTCGGTGGCTCAGCCTGTCCCACGCCTTTGGGAGGCTGAGGTGAGTGGACTACCTGAGCCCGGGGGTTCGAGACCCGCTGGGGCAACTTGGCGAGACCGCATCTCTACAAGAAATCAAAAATTGGCCGGGCGTGGTCGCGCGCGCCTGTAGTTCCAGCTGCTCGGAAGGCGGAGGCGGAAGGATCGCCGGAGCCCAGCGGGTCAAGGCTGCGGTGGCCGGGAGCGGCCGCTGCCCTCCAGTCTGGGCGACAGAGGGAGACTCCAACTCAAAAAACAACAACAACTTTTCACTTTGTCAATCGTGCTTATTTAACTGCATATTAGAAAAAAATCTGATCTACGTTTTAGGATGAGACTCTCTGAAAGCAAGTTGATAGAAATATAAACAGCAAGTAACTAACACGGAGATGTGGTAAGACGTATGATAATGGTGAACAGAGTGACAGGTTGGCCCGGCATGCCTGAACTTGCCTGATTTTTGTGCTAAAAGTCCTGCATCCCAGGGACCCTCTCGACCCAGGGGAATCTGGAACAGTTGGTCATCTATGTGTGAATGCAGTGTTGGGGACATGCAGAATGCAGGCATTAGAGGCCCGTTCAAATCCTGGTCCAAGACTTGCAGGCCCTTTGTAAGCACATAACAAGTTGTGGCGAGTAGTAAATGGGCAGATCTAAATTAAGGACCTGGCAGGGAACGCGGTGGGTGCTGAATTCAGCATTAACTTAACAAACATCTGGATACCCAGGGCACGTCAGGCAGGGCGTCAGGTGCCCCAAATGCAGCGATGGATGAGCTTACGTGATCGGGGAAGACAGTTGAACACGGAACCATCACAAGGGGGTTAGGCCGATACGAGGTGCTCGGAAGGACGCTGGGGAGCAGACCTGCAACTTGAGCCCTCAGCAAGGCGCCTCGAGGCGATGGGTCTGGGGGAACCAAGCTCTGGCGGAAGGCGGCGGGGCCCCGTCACGAGGGGGCGCTGTAGAGCAAGCCGTGGAAGCCAGGGAAGGACTTGGGATTCTGTGTTCGGGACGATGGGAACCACTGAGAGATCAAGCAGAGGAGGCCCGTGACCTATTTCTGGCTGCAGCCCGGAAAGCGGACTGGACTGACGGAATGCAGGGAGACCGACCGGAAGGTGGTTGCAGCAGCTCAAGCCAGAGGCTGACACAGTCGGGGTGTGGCCGCAGAGCTAGGGAGGTATTTCAGAGACAGACTCAGGGGGATGCGAAGACAAGTCGAACAGGGGAGGAGAGAGAGATCAAGCACTGGTAAGACATCCACTGAGATCAGGGCCGCTGAGGACAGCCTGTTGGCAGGTGGAGAGGTGGGGGGCTTTGGAAGAACACCTTTAAGTTTACTTTAAGATACGTGGGGTCTGAGGTGCTTGCATACAATCTAAATTAAGCTGCGTGGGGGAGTGTAGGGAGAGATCTGAGCAGGGGAGAGGGATTTGGGAGGCACCACCACGTGGACGGATCTGAAGCCACAGGGGCTGCTTACGGCGCCTCAGAAGCATGGACATGAGAACAGGACTAGAGGGAAAACGGAGGGTCTCAGCCTCGAAGGAGGGAGCAGAATGAGAAAGTTGGCAACAAAGGAGACCAGTGGTCAGATTGGTAGGGGAACCAGGCAAAGGTGATGTTAAGCCACGTGTGGGATACTGTATTACTTCAGTGAACAGTCAGTGCCTTGCCCTGTGACTTTTTTTTAAAATTTTAAGTTGGAGTTTCACTCCGTCCGGCGCCCAGACTGGAGTGCAGTGGCATGCTCACCGCCACCCCAGCGTCAACCTGCGGGGCTCTGGCCATCCTTCCGCCTCAGCCTTCCGAGTAGCCGGAACTACAGGTGCGCACACCTGGCTAATTTTTTATTTATTGTTGAGACAAGGTCTCGCCAAGCTGCCCGGGCGGGTCTCGAACCCACGGGCTCAGGCGATCCACTCGCCTCGGCCTCCCAGAGTGCTGTGATGACAGGCTGAGCCATCGAGCCCGGGCCACTTTTTGGACACAGACATACCCCAGTGATTTGTTCTGGCCAGTAAGATGCAAGCGACAGCAATGTTCACTTTCAGGCAGAAATGTGACAAGCCCAAGTCCCGGGCCTTGTCTCTGAGATAATGAAAACATGCTGAGTACCTCGGCCTGGGTCCGTGCATGGCTTTGAGGTGGGAAGCCCGCTTGTCTCTTGCGATGGAAATGTGGCCTGAGCGAGAAACGAACTTTGTCGGAAGCAGGGCCAGCTTTGTGGATGTCTGGCACCTCGAAGGACCCCACTCTTAGTTTGATGCCCTGCTGCGGCCACCTTGAAATGCTGTTTTCGAACAGGGCCTGGCCAGTTATGCCACTGGTCCTCGTAAGCCACTGAGATTTCCTGAGATGTGACTACGGTATTACCTACCCTATCCTAACTGATACACCAATGAAAGAGAGGCAGTTGAGGAGAATATCAAGCGCTGTCATGAGGCCAGGCCAAGAAGGCCTGGACAGGGTGGCTAGACTCAGGACACCGAGGACAACTCATTCTGGAAGTGCAGCCAGGAAGGACGCGTGGAGGATGCCCGAGGGAGACGAGACAGAGAGCTCTGACCTGTCCTTTTTGAAGTGGGAGACATGTGGAAAGCCTTCCGTACCGAAGTGAAGAGTTCTTAGGGAAGCACAGTGGAGAGAGACAGGCGCTGGGAGACAGATCGACAGAGTAAGTCTTGCGGGGGGGGGTGGCAGAACCCAGAGCACAGGCTGCAGGATGAACAAATTGATTTGAACGGTAAGGGGGGAGGAAATGGCCGGTGCTCAGGAGGCGCCCACCTGAGGCTTTCTGCTTTCTGTGAGGCAGACAGGAGCTCATTTGCTCAGAGCGCGAGGGCCCTGAGGAGGGGCGGAGTGGAGACTCTCGTGGGGCCCTGGAACACGGACCGACCCGGCAATCCTGGAGGGGAGGCGGGCCCAAGGAGTTGTGACCAGGAATGGCTCCCGGGGATGCCTTTTCTCCCGCAGCCGAGACCAGGCCCTCAGACATGGCGGCTCATCTATCCCGGGATAGGGATGGGCCAGGTGGGTGGGAAGGAAGCAAAGCAACCAAGGCCAACTAGGAGACACTCCCAGAAGGGTATCATTTGTGTGTTGCAACTCAACAGTAATTCATGCAAAGCGGCTGGCCTAAGTGGTGTGACTTCGCCTTCCAGCCTGAGGACTCCCTGCTTCGAAGGCCCCACTGAACGTGCATGGGGGGCGCGGGAAGGTACTTTTTAATGGTTTTATAAATTGTACAGATACATTGCAGACTCATGCAATGCTGCCGGCGTTGGACGCAATCCTAGGCCGTAAGTCTGCACGCTCCTTTGCAACTGGTCCTGTAATGGCAAAACCCTTCCCCTCGCCTTTATTGTTGACTGTGACTCCTGCATTATCTTCAAAACAAAGGAACACACCATCTCTTCTCCGGTATGACTCTTGTTGTCAGATGACCACTGCTGGATGCACCTTCTTTCTGAGTTCTGGTTTGGCCTTTCTTGACAGTGGCCATCACCATGTCACCCACACCAGCAGCGGGGAGTCTGTTCAGCCGCCCCTCGATCCCCTTCACGGAGATGATATACAGATTTTTGGCCCGAGTTGTCAGCACAGGTGATCACGGCGCCTACCGGAAGACCCAGGGAAATCCGGAATTTCACACCGGAGGACCCACCATGTCCTCGCTTAGACATCTTGGATGCTGGAAAGAGATGCGCATTTGTTAAGCGCCTACGGCTTGCCAGGGCTGAGGAGCTGAAAGGAGCTGCCAGCTGCCCCAGCAGGACCTTCTCTGGTCCTTCTCTGGCCACCGTAATGCAACAGTGCCTTGGCCTGATGTTCTGAACACTAACCCGCTGAGCAGGCTTCCGACCCGAGGATCCATCCCTAGGAGGTCAATGAGCACGTGAGGTTGCACGCAAAGCTGCCGTGTGTCCAGATTTGCAGGAGCTCCTATCCCAGAACAAGACAAAGAATCAGTGGCATACACCAAGTGAGAGCTCCAGGGAGACGGTGTGGCTTTCCCACGAATACCTCGGGGTTCACCGGCTGGAGGCTGCGCAGAGCCCTGGAGGGGACCGCACGAGTGGGGTCAGGGAGCCTGGGGTGAGCACGGAAAGGCCATTCCAAGGAAGGGGGCACCGGAGGCGGCCCGGGGAACAGGAGAGGCAGCTTCGGGCTCCCAGGAACCCCAAGGGATGGCACAAGCATGTGGCAGATTGTCCAGACTCCTGTGGTGGCTTTCTTTCCTTTGGGAAGGCATCGCTTAGAGCCACTGCTAAGCTTCCCGGGTGGAAATTCTGGATCCAGGCTGGAAGCGCCTTGGGGGTGGAGCAGACAAACCACTCTCTGCTGCAAGCCTGGTTTAGGGAGCGGGGGCAAGCAGTGCGAGGGAGGGAGGCTACCAGGAGAGCAGTGAGGGAGTGACCTGGAAGCCAGAGACCTGAGTTCCCACCCGAGCCTTGTGACCTAGGCCACGTGCCTGACCCCCTCTGGAACGAGTCTCTGTCCTGACATCCTGATTTGTTAACCTGAGGGCAGGCGCTGGCCGTTAGCCCTGCCTGGTGCCCCTGAGGGGTGAAGGCCACACCAGTGTGGGCCCGAGGGCCAGGCCCATGTGGGCAGGGGCGCCCTGCCATGGGGGAGGGGCCTGCTCTACTGCCCCCTGGCCCTTCCTCAGGATGGAGGCCTGGAATCTAAGCACGGAGGGAGGTGCATCCTGGGACAGGAATGGGGCCCGGCGATCACTCGGGCCCGTGGGCCGCGACCAGGTCAACGGTGAGTTCCTTTGCTCAGGCCTGACAGTGCTACTGACCCTGCTGACGTGAGCGCTCTACTCTCTCGGCCCCTCTGGGCTTTTCCTGGCGCTGGTCACAAAAGCTTTTTCTGTGTCACACACTGGGTTTATCTCACAGTTGTTCTGGGAGTCCAGCATCCACTTGCTTTCCGTGGGGCCACCACAGCCGGGCCAGGTGCCTCTGACACCCTGGGTCAGTGAGCACGGGGCTGAGACCGGTCTGTGCCTGCCCATACTGTCTTCCCTCGGTGTCGGCCCATCCTCCACTGTCCTATTGGTCCTTGTCTTTCCCATGAGCTGCTTTCCTTACTTGTCGGTGGCTTTCGCTGCTTACTGCCAGAAAGTTCCTGTTAGGAGTCTGAGTGCAGGCAGCTGGGCCTGGGTCCTGCTCCTCCCGACACATCTCCCAAGGGCCAAGAAAAGCTCCTTGGCTTCCAGGGCCCCATGGGGCCTGTCCCCCAGGGAGGAGAGAGAAAGAGGAGACTCTCCCAACTTTTCTCAGAAGCCTTCCAGCACCCGTGTGGTGCTGTGTGACTGCCCAGGAGAAGTCCGAAAACCCACTGGGCAGCGCCATTCCTCCCCGCGTGGTGCAGGGCAATCCTGGAGAAGGCTGGGGCCGCCAGGGGTGAACGCCACCTGCTCTACCAGACACTGTGACGCACGCTCATGTGTCATTTCGGAGAGAAACTGAGGTGCAGGCTTGTGAACTGTGAAATAATTTACTCAAGGTCTCACGGGTATGGAGTAGTGGAGCCTAGACCTGACGCCCACAGCTGCACTCCTATGCACCCTGCTGGTCCTTGGTGACCACTGTGCCAGCCAGGGTGTGGGGCGTGACCAGTGAGGTTCACAACCTTTGGAGACGCCCCTGCGCCAACATGCACGCCACAAACGCTGGCCTGAACCCGACAGCTGTGCTGCCACTTCTCTCCACTCCTTCGCCTCCCTAACAGCAGCCTCGGTCTAATTCTGTTGAGGTCAGTGTGTAGGAAGCACACTTCCAAGAAATGGAAAACAGCTCAGAAAAACACAAGTGACTCACAAAAGTTTTATTTGAATGGGGTCACATCTAAAGTTCTCATTTCAGTGAACAAACAACTCACAGTTCGGTGCAGTGTTTCTAACACAAGCCATATACAACTGAAACACACTGAGTGAATAGTGCACTTGATAGAAAAATAAATTACACTTTAAAAGCTATTGCAAAGCTTTACACACATAAAAGGTAAACAAACAGTTAGTGAGGTCTTCATAACCATCTATCGTATCCAGATAAGAAGCCAAAAGGGGCAGAGGGACATGTGCTATTAAAAAACCTCTCTAGCCAGGCTCGGTGGCTCAGCCTGTAATCCCGCGCCTTTGGGAGGCTGAGGTG
>NW_007248090.1:304238-314371 GCF_000164805.1 Carlito syrichta | reverse complement strand
CTGCACTCCAGTCTGGGCGACAGAGTGAGACTCCAACTCAAAAAAAAAAAAAAACACACACACAAAAACCTCTGTGATAAAGAGAAATCCTGAGAAGTGACTGAGCTGTTGTCTCAAGCAAGGTGATAAAATGGGGGCTGACAGTCCGATCTTTTACACCTGGGTAAGAATCATAGCTCCACCAGAGCGTTAACACCGCGGAGTTCAGCTCAGGGCAAATTTCTGCAATTCAAACAAACTTCCCCATCCTGCGGGCTACTACAAAGAAAAGTTTCCAACTTTCTTCTGGTCACTCAAGAATCAGAGTGTTTAAATTTTTGAGAGGAAGACAAAGACAAACAATGCAGAAATGTCCATTCTTCAGGCTGCAGAATAATCCAAGTTTCTGAGCAACTAAATGGTCAAGGGCGAGATCAGTGCCAAATTGGGGGGCACACCAAGACTCTCAGAGCTCAGAGGCCCACGGGTACATCGAGTCCGGCAGCTGCCCGCGCGCGGAACGCCACGTCCAGAAGTGCCGGGTGCCTCCGGGTGGCAGAAAACACTGCAGAACCTACCTGAGTACCTGCCTTCCTCCCATCTCGAGCTGCCGCTCCACTAGTCTGCAAGTCAGGGGTCAGCAGCTGCTCTGGAGGAAGCTTTCCCAGAGCACGGCCCTGCTTGCTCGTGCACTGCAGCCTGCACTGCTTTTGCACCAGCCAGCAGAGCTGAGTGGTGAAGCATCTGCTGTCTCTGGTCCTTTACAGAACAAGATGGCTGACTCTGCTCAATAAGAAGACAAGAACTCTGCTTCTCAAGCTTCTTACATAGAAAAATAGAAAAGATTTTTCTCCATATAAGTGATGGCTGCCAGGCTCGGTGGCTCAGCCTGTAATCCCAGCACTCTGGAAGGCTGAAGCCAGTGGACTGCCTGAGCCTGCGGGCTCGAGACCAGCCCGGGTCAACTTGGTGAGACATCGTCTCTACAGTAACTCAAAAATTAGCCAGGCGTGGTAGTGCGCACGCCATAGAAGGCTGAGGCGGGAGGATCACTGGAGCCCAGCAGGTCAAGGCTGTGGTGACTGCACTCTAGTCTGGGTGACAGAGTGAGACTCCAACTCAAAAAAAAAAAAGTGATGCCAAATAATTTGCTATTAAGACTTCTGTGGGAACAGTAGAACTTTCACTTTAGGGCTTAGCTAAGAGATGACAGAAGTTCAAGTTTTAACCAGAAGTGAGAAGCAGAAGAGGACAAGCAGTCTAGAACCAAGGAACAACTTAGGGCTTTCATCCTTATGTGTCTGCAGGACAGATGTGACTGTGCAAGAGCAAATAAAGCTAGAGACAAACCTTAGTAGATCATAAGAAATATTTTTAAAATTCCTAAAAATATATAAAAACATCCAGGAAATGTTAAGCATACAAAGAACTTAATCATTCCTCTGTTCTGCAGTGTCTCCTGAAGAGGAGGAATGAAATGGCCATGAGCCCCTACTGTGTGTCAAGTGGTGATGCCATCGGCAGAAGTAAGAGCTCACTGATACCTTTACAAGTTCTGAGGCAGAGTCTAGGGCAGATAACTGAAGCCGCCACAGTTATTTTAAATCAGCACGTCAACTTTCCCTTCCCCCACCAGGGCTACCACGTGGACTGATTTGAGGTCCCTCTCCTGTCCACTCCCCAGGGAGGCAGCAGTGCCCAGCGCTCCGGGGAAGCACACAGGGCAACCCTCAGGAAAGCCTGGAGCACCCCTCACTGCCCTCCTCCCACTTCAGCCCCAATTCAGTCATTGGCTTGCCTTCTCGCCCAGTACCATCTCCAAACTCTCTACAGTGTCCGCGACAGGCTCACACATGCGCTTCTCTTGTCAGGAGGCAGCATCTCCCCTGCCCTGCCGGCCACACTCACAGACCCGTCAGCCCTGCCTCTCCCCACCACACGGTTCTCAGGGGAGCAGAACAGGAAGAGCTGTTACGGCAGCTCTGGGCGTGCCACCAGCAGTTGATATGACAGGAAACTGTATTTGACAGGTATCTGATCTGTCAAGGCGAATTCAGCATACAAGTTATTGACTTCCATGCTTACCGCTTCATGTCAGGACAATAGACAAGATTTTCTTTTGGCTTTAGAGTCAAATGAATTTTAACAAAGTCTCTGTCAATAGTCTGTCAAGAATACAGACACCTGAAGACACAGAGGTTATAGAATATTTCCAACTACTGACTTCCTAAATTTTAGAAAGTGTAAAACAAGGATGGTGTTATCTCCTAAACTGCATGGAAAATGTGGGTCCACCAAGCCACGATGCCTCAGCTGCTCTGTGGTTAGCAGTACAAATGTAACCTTAAAGGACATCAAGGGCTGTGAAGACACTGAAAATGTGATGCCCCAGTCCAACATGTCCTGGGTCAAGCTCTTGGTTCTAGGTGCCACAGCTTTGAGAAAATGTGTTCCAGAATTAAGAACTGGCAGAGGGCCACCAATTAAATTCATACGGTTAGAGTAACGGCTTAGGGGAGGTAGCCAGCAAGAAGTGTCAGCTTTCTTGGCTTCAGCAAAAGCCTGTTGTGCAAAAGTGGTTTCCAATCTCTATAGATCCCTGGGAAATAGTGTGAGATTAAAATTCCTGAGCTTTCCAGTCAAGCACTAATGTGTGTCTGCCTGAGCACATGATTCTGCTACAGAGAGCCCAAGATCATCCAAACCAGGAAATTTTAAAGATCACACAACTGGATTTTTTTATGCTGAGCAGAACAAAGTAATGCTCAATCATATGCACATCGCAGGGCAGAAAACTAAAAAACAAATTTCAGGAGGTGTGGCTTAACTCCAGTCCTCGCTGACAAGGAGTCGACTACTTCAGCACTATGGGTTTGAGTTCCATTTGCCGTGGCAATTGAGGTTTACCTTATTCACTCTAAAGTTTTAAAGCTACATAGTGCTATTTCTGGGTATCAGAGCTATAGACAGATACTTTCATAAAGCAAAATCCTTGTCCCTATTTCTGTCCTGGTATTCCCGTCGTGTTCCATTTTTTTCCAGTTTGCAAGCTCTCGCTCTACGGAGCTCGCACTGGAAGGAAATGAAGCCTACGTCCCATGAGTACGGATGTGGGGTGCAGCTGGGCCTTCACACCATGTCTGAGGTGGATGCTCCAGGTCTAGGGAACAGCACCCCAGCTCTCGACACTGAAGCTACAGCACAGGTGGGCGCTGCGCGTGAGCGCTTCCTGCGCGAGGGCAGGCTGAAGACAAAGGCGACGGGCACCTGACTTCCCTGTGATTCTCCTCAAGGCTTATATTAATGTGAACTTGAAACAGTCAGATAGCCAGTCACATACGAAGTCAAAAGGGAGGTGGTTGCAAACCCTCTCTACTCTAGGCTTCCCCTTAGTGTTAGAACAACGATAAAAAAGCTGGTCCTAAACCCGCCTACACAGTGTCCACATTAATTTCCTAAATTCCTGGCTTCCAAGTAATGCATGGAAAAGTGCATTTTCTCTGACAGGCATTCCCAATTCCGAAAAGGGAAACAGCACTCAAAAGGCTGCTGACGGCCAGAGGGCCTTGCTATGACGTCACTAGGAATAATTAGAACCGCTAGGTGGAGCCCAGAGGTTGAAGAAAACTGCAGGGAGAGCAATTCCCTTGTTTCAGGAATTTGCAACCTCAATAAAATTATAGAAAGATAAAGATCAGACACCCTCATACGCAGTGTGAGTAAGCTCTTCCAGTTGGACGGAAAATACAGTTATTTTTTTCACAGAGTTGAAGTCAAATCTAGGTACAGCTTTTTTTTTTTTGCCCACAAGTAAAGAACACACTGAATCCAACATATTCCAGCTGACATGGATACCAGGACGGACTGCTGAAGAGTGCTGGGCATTCCAGTTACAGGCCCTTAGAGCTCAGTTGTCAGTAAACACTTCTGCTTCAAGACGGCTTCTTCCACCAAAGTGGGAGCAGAGCTGAAAAAGAAGAATGAGCGGGTTCAATGGAACCATTAGAATGGGGGTAGTGGGAGGACATTCATTACTCCACTACTGGAGCATGTTGAGAACAGACCTAAATGGCTATGAAGCAACACATAACCCAGCAATGAGGTATTCCACAGAAGAGGATTTTCTAGATAAATACTGCTTATTTCATTCTGAAGTAAAATGTAAAGACAGCACAATTTTCCCTACTTCCTTGAAAAAAATATGCCAAACACACATTTGATTGTTCCTTATTGAGTTGGGGTTAGCATGACTATCAAGAACAGGACTGGTTGGGTGTGGTGGCTCACACCTGTAATCTCAGCATTTTAGAAGGCCGAGGCAGGAGAGCTGCTTGAGTCCAGAAACTGGAGACCAGTCTAAGCAACCTAGCGAGACCTCGTCTCTACAAAAAAAATTTAAAGCTTAGCCAGGCGTGGGGGCACAGGTCTGTTGTACCAGATACTCAGGAGGCTGAGCAGGTGCTTGAGCTTAGGTGAGCCGTGGTGAGGCATGATCGCACTCCTGCACGCCAGCCTGTGTGACAGACCTTGACTGAAGGAAAAAAAAGAACTGTACCGTGCTGAGCACAAGAGCCAAACGCTCAGGAGATATCAAAGGGAGCAGGCTGTTTTGTGCCTCTTTGCTCAGTCCCAAGCGGCTGTGGCTGTGTCCCTCCACCACTTATTCGACTTGTTAGAGCTCTGTGAAAAATGAAAAGTCATGGATGCTGCATGAAGGCCCATGAGTCTCAGCAGAACCTGGATCCTGCCAACAGCCCTGGGTGATGACCCTTCTCTGATCGAGCCTTCAGAGGGTAACTTGGCCCTGGCCTATACCTGATGGCAGCCTGAGAGAGACCCTGAAGCAGAGGACTCACCTCAGCCGTGGCCAAACTCCTGACCCACAGAACATGAGATGATAAATGTGTGTTGTTTTAAGCTGCTTTATAAATCTGTGGTAATCTGGTACACAGAAACAGATAGCTAATACAACAATGTTTGTGTGATTATATTGCTATATTGCCGTTATTAATTTTCACTGCTGTATTCTAGTAACTACTTAACTGTCAACGGGCATTTGGAGGTTTTCAGATTGGACCATGAATACAGCCACTACAAACATTTTTGTACATGATCATATATTCATATTTCCATTGTGTATGTATAAATAGAATCACTGCATCACTGCATATGTACAGCTTTAGCAGATATTACCAAACTATATCCAATGTGGTTATTCCAATTTGGAGTTCCAGTTGCCCCATATCTTCACTAATACTTGGTACTATGTGATTTTTTCATTTTAGCCATTTTGGTGGTATGGAATATTATCACATGGTGGTTTGAATTTGTGTTTCACAATGACTAGTCAAGGTATGTAACATCTTGAATGCTTACTGGTCATTTGGAAATCTTCTTGTGAACTGCCTATTCAAGTCTTGTGCCCATTTTTCTGTTGTGCTGTTTTTATCTTACTGATTTGGAAGAGCTCTTTATGTAGTTCTGGATGAGTATACTCTTTGTCATACAGAAAAGGATGGAGACGGGGGTGGGAGGAAGCACAAATGTTTTCTCCCATTCTGTGGCTTCTCCTTCCATGCTTTTGAAGTTATCTTTCAATGAGTGAATTTTTTTATATAATCCAAATTATCAATTTTCCCCTATAAGGCTAAAGCTTCATTTTATGCTGTTTAAAAAATATGCATTTGGCTGGGCTCGGTGTCTCAGCCTGTAATCCTGTGCTTTGGGAGGCCGAGGTGAGTGGATTGCCTGAGCCCGCAGGTTTGAGACCTCCCTGGGCAACTTGGTTGAGACTTCATCTCTATAATAAAACAAAAAATTAGCCAGGTGTGGTAGCGCACGCCTGTAGTTCCAGCTACTCGGAAGGCTGAGGTGGAAGGATCGCCGGAGCCCAGCAGGTTGAGGCTGCGGTGGCCGGGAGCCAGGAGCGGCCACTGCACTCCAGTCTGGGTGACAGAGTGAGACTCCAACTCAAAAAAATAAAATAAAATAAAAATAAAAATAAAAAATATGCCTTCTAAAGTCACAAGGATATTTGCTTATATTTTCTTCTAAAAGCTTTATTATTTGACATTTCACACTTAGATCTGCAATCCCTCCAGAATGGATTTTGCAAATGGTATGAAGTTGGGTCAAGATTAATTTTTTTCCCACATGGACAATTAACTTGTCCAGGTATTTTACTAAAAAACTATTCTTACCTCAAAGCATTGCACCACCACCTTTTTCATATGAGTTTGCTTCTGGATTCTATTGTTCCACTGATTTCTTCTTTTTGAGTCAGGGTCTCACTCTGTGAGGCTGGAGTGCAATGGCACAATCAAGGCTCACTGCAGCCTCAATCTTCTGGGTTCTACCTCAGTCTCCCAAGCAGCTAGGACTACAGGCATACACCATCATGTCCAACTAACTTTTTCATTTTTCAGAGACGACGTCTTGCTATGTTGCCTAGGCTGCTCTCGAATCCCTTAACTCAAGTCATCCTCCTGCCTGGGTCTCCCAAAGTGCTGGGATTACACGCATGAGTCACCACACCTGGCCTAAAGTGCTATTTGACTTAGATGTAAGCTTTCCAAAGGCAGGTCCCTGTCTGTCTTATTCACTGCTATGTTCAGTGCCAAATACAATCAATGCTTGGTATGTCACAAACACTCAATAAGTGTTTAATGAGTGAACAACGGTATGATTTTAGGACTGTGGAGATAAGAGAACAATGCCTAAACTAAACTAATGAGAAAAGCATGTGCTTCAGCTGACCCACATTCTCAATACCAGGACGACAGGAGAAATGGCAGATAAAATCAGAAAAAAGGTCTGAGGTGAGAGTGAAGGCAATTACAAATCTGTTTCAAAACAGGTGCACTTATGGTCCTACCAGTCAAAGTGAAAGAACTAGATGCTGAACCAAAGCTCTTTTGAGCCCAGTTTCTGTTTGTGGCGAGCGATACATTGAAATGAGCTCCTAAATGGTTTCAGTGAAAGCCACCTTAGGGCCTTCCATCAGGAATCTCCTACCTCGTTTTTATTTTTTATTTTATTTATTTATTTTTTTGGGATGTCTTGCTACATTGCTCCCACTGGCCTCAAACTCCTGGTTTCAAGCAGTCCTCCCCCTCTGCCGCCATGTAGCTGGACCACAGGCGTAAGCTGGCATAGCCAGCTCTACCACCCCTTTACCCTGAGCCTCTCCACCTGTATTGACGGGCACTGCCAGTCACCACTATCACAGCAGGCACAATCATAGTAGCAAAGCATGAAAGGAAACGCTACAAACCCATTTTTAATGTAGAAATTTAAAGATAAGCCTGTTACCATCTTTGTCCAATAAAGGCTTCGTAAAGAAACGCTAATATGGCTTATTTCATAATTTATTAAAAATTGTTAATGACAAGAAAAAATCACTACACCAAATAATAAAAAGATTTGTCTAAGTTCAATTAAAGAATTGACATTGCTGCTTTAAATATAGCAAATTGTATTATTATTTTTTCCTAATAGATACCTAAGAATTGCAATTGAGAAATCATTTCCTCACCTGGTCACAGCATCTACCAAGAATGGTGCTGGGGGAGAGATCAGTGAGATTCCGTCTTGATTCCCGTGCCCCTCCTTCCCTGCCAAAAGCGTTTCATATCCTGCAAGTCCATTAGATATGGCACCATTCTGCTGTGGAAGACACACAACACATCTGAGAACAAAGGAGACAACACCTACCCAGTCAGAACTTGAGCTCCAGATCAAGCTTCACTAATGACCATGGCAGTAGGGAAGCTTTTTTTTAAGTCGGAGTTCCACTCTGTTGCCCAGGCTGGAGTGCAGTGGCATGCTCACAGCCACCACAGCCTCAACCTGCTGGGCTCAGGTGATCCTTCCACCTCAGCCTTCCAAGTATCTGGAACTACAGGCACACATCACCACGCCTGACCGGTTTTTTGATTTATTGTAAAGATGAGGTCTCACCAAGTTGCCCAGGCTGGTCTCGAACTCTGGGCTTAGGCAATCCTCTCACCTCAGCCTCCCAAAGTGCTGGGATTATAGGCGTGAGCCACCATGTCCAGCTGGGAAGATGTTTTTGATGAACATCATTGTTTCATCTTTTTGTTTTCTTAACCATCCTTCACATCAGATTTTTATTTTTGCTTTTTGTCAGCACCCCTAAACTTTTACAAACAGAAAGGTTAAGCTACTAGTTTGAAGCCACTAGGTTTGGTTAACAGAGCTTTGATAATAACCACCATGTTTGCAAGAAAAAACAAGAACCTGGTGATCCTTTAGGCCTTATCCTGAGAGGGTAACCCAGAAGAAAAGTCATAAATATCATGAACTTACTGGGACAATCCACCGGGGTGTGATCATGGATGCTGAAGACATCTAAAATAAATTTTATATATGTATTTACTTCTAGAAAAGACTTATTTATTGTCATAATCATACTCATAATTCTTCTGTTATAAAATGCATTGCAGGCAGGCAATGGTCCTCCTTCAGTTGACACGAACTTCTAAATCTAAGACCCTTTTCTACGTTACAACAAGATGGTATACCTCACCACTTAAGAAATTCAAATTTTGAGAATCCCCTAATCTAAAGATTTACTATTCGAGAATGCTATTGCTGCTCACTTAATGAGACTTCTCCCTACTCCACACTCAGCATTTAGTTTAACATTTTATTTTCTGAAATTTCAGTTAATTACAAGTAATCATAGCCTTCTTGGTAGCACTCTGAACAAAGGATTGTGACTAATCCAAATGAATAGCACAAAGAAAGTACACAGAAAAAAAATCTGTTTATACACAGGTCATTCTCTAATTATCGCGTATGCACAAAGAAAGCAGCAATAAAAACACCCATGTTGCTCCTTCTAATTCACAAGGCCTTTGTTACATTCTTTTTAAATGTTTAGCTTCCTAGATCTTGCCTCCATGTGTAGAATTACATCTAGTGAAGCCCACCATTTTTATGGTAACTGACTACTCCATGCACTGGTTGCCTTAGATACTCACAAGAAAAAAATTAATATAAGGCCGCGTCTTAATATGTTAGATAACCACCAAAAGAATTAAAATACAAAGTATGACTTTCTCACTAATATTTTTAAATGAACATTAACATCAGGAGAGAGGGAGAGAATGGTAAAACAGTAAACGAAAAATGGTCTGACAGAATTTTCCAGACTTGTTTATGGATCTAAGCTGGTAGTTCCCAAAGGACGGTTTCCAGACCACATCTGCATCACCTGGGAACATGTTAGAAATACAACTTTTCAGGTTCCACCCAAGACACACTAAAATTAAAAACTTGAAGGCGGGGGTTCAGCAATCTATATTTTAATACACCCTCCAGTGATTCTGGATATTCCCAAATTTGAGAGTTAACGATCTGTATTTTCAAGCCCTCAGGACGACATCTAATTTCTCTAACAATTCTTGTCATATTGCTCATAAAGCACTAAATTAGTCAGTTATATATCTGTTACCCCCAACTAGACTTAAATTCTTGGAGGGAAGGAACTGTTTCTTACTTGTACTGTTGCCACAGTATAGTTGGCCCTCCATATCCATGGATTCTGTATCTGTGGATTCATCAACCGTGGATCAAAAGTATTTGGGGGAAAAAAATGGATGGCTGTTGTCTTACTGAACACATACAGACTTTTTTCCTTGTCATTATTCCCTAGGCAATACAGTGTAACAACTACTTACACAGCATTTAAAGTATATAGGAGGATGTGTGTAGGTCATACGAGTATGCAAATACTGAAAGGTGCAGACCACAGTCAGAAGGGCATCCCCAAGAAGGCTCTGCCTCCCAAAGACAACAAAGGCCGTAAATTCCTGCCCCTCCGTGTGCGCGCGAAACTTAAACTCATGTACAAACATTATCTCCCTATAGAAATGCTATCTCATAGTCTCCTCCAATAAGACTCAGACACGGCACTGGCCTGCCCCTGCAAGGTTCATAAATATACCTTTCTCCCTGCATAGCTCTCTCTCTCTCTTATTCCCTCTCTCTGTCCCGTCACTCTCTCGCCTTTTCTCTCTCTCTCTCTCTCTCTCTCTCTCTTGCTTTTTCTCTCTGTCCCCACCACTCCCTTGTTAGCTCTCCCTCTCTCCCTCTCTTACTTTCTCTCACACTCCCTCCCCCCCCTTTTG
>NW_007248090.1:235998-304218 GCF_000164805.1 Carlito syrichta | reverse complement strand
CCCCCCCCCCCCCCCCCCCCCCCTTTTTCCTTTCTCTCTCTGCCCCCGCCACTCTCTTACTCTCTTGCTCTCTTTCTCTCTCGTCCTTCCTCGGTTACAGTCCCTTCGTGTAACTGCCCCTTTAATAAATCTCTCAGTTCAGATGGCGTGGAGTCGTTACTGGGCGCCTCCCAAAACTTCTTTCAAATACTATGCCATTTTATATAAGAAACTTAAACATCTGTGAATTTTGGTATCTGCGGAGAGTCCTATAATCAACCTTCCACAGATGCTGAGGGACAACTGTACATAACACAGTTTCTTCAGTAATATTGACTGACATGTTCAATGCCAATCATTCTTATACTCCTATCTTTCTGTAAAATTTAAAAAAATTAAATATGTCCTTTTTTGTCTCAAGAAGCTGGTTTATCCCAATGTTTTTCTCTCATGTTTTTAAATATTGTATTGAATTACAAATAGGCTTACAGTGATATGTAATTTCTATACAATGACACACAAATTCAAAGCGGTGAAAGGCAATGCTAAGTGCTTATTGAAATACAAACTCCTATTAAATGGGAAGTTTAACTAAACTGTCAAAAAGGCAAACTCGAATCTAGCAAAAACATTTTTTAATGCAGAGATTCCACCTTGTTGTTTTAAAGCATATTTACCTGATGTGTGGCTGTGGGGTCCATCAGATTCTCAGTTAGAGATGCAAGCAAGGCATCCAACTCATCTGTAGCTTCCTATGGAAGACAAGGAATCCAGAGTTGTTAAATGAATCATTAATTGCCAGACTAAGTTTTTTCCATATCCTCTCAATTTATAATTCTGACTCAGGCCTGGGAAGTGTTAGTCCTTTAAACAAACAGGGACATTCAGGAGTCATGGTTATTAATGATTCTACTTCTCCATGGGGGGAAACCTAGACTACAATCTGGACTTGATGCAAATTTTCTTTCTTTTTTTTTGAGTTGGAGTCTCACTCTGTCACCCAGGCTGGAGTGCAGTGGCCGCTCCCGGCCACCGTAGCCTTGACCTGCTGGGCTCCAGCAATCCTTCCGCCTCAGCCTTCCAAGTAGCCGGAATTACAGGCATGCGCTACCACGCCCAGCTGATTTTTTTATTTATTGTAGAGATGAGATCTCGCTGCCCAGGCGGGTCTCGAACCCGCGGGCTCAGGCAATCTGCAACTTAATTTTAACCACACAAACATGAAAAAGCTGTTCTCTTTCCTCTCACATCTCCCTTCTCCCACCCCACCCCTTCCATGTGGCTGCCTGGACTTAGTGCACCCTAACAGCCTGTGCAAGTCTCTACCACAATTCTCTTAATTCTCTCTTCTACCGGATTATAAGCAGTTAGTAGAGACTATGTTTCATTTTTTAATCTTTAATGCCTAGCATGCTGTCTGGTACTTATTATATAAGCAATAAATCTTTGAACTAAATATGCCCTTCTCTAAAAACATCTCAGTTTCCACTGAATGATTTTCAGTGATTAGTGATTTTCGATCACTATTGCAATCACTATACAGAGGTCTATGTTTCTTTTTAGAATTTTAATTACCAAAAAAGAAACCCCTGATCGAAAAGCATTTTAGGTTGAGTTTGTTTTCTGGGGTTTTTTTTTTTTAGCTCAAAAGTCTGAAAGATACCTATATACCTAAATATCAACTACACACTGTCATTAGATAGTGAGAATATAAGTAATTGCTAATTTTCCCTTTTTGTGAAATATTGAGTAAAATTCTATGATAATGTACATTATGCAATAAAAAAGCAAAATGACAAGTGTTCATTGGCAAGTGTTCATTTATCTTAGTTTCCAAATTAAAACATTCACAGACGATGAACTGTGCTTTTATAATTTCTGAATAGGTAACTGTGCTTTTATGGTTTCTGTGCTTTTATGATTTATGATTTCCTGGCAAGTGGATACAGGAAAGACAAGGTTGGAAGGATTTGGATATGTCACAACACTATTCTTTTTTTTTTTTTGAGTTGGAGTCTCTGTCACCCAGACAGGAGTACAGTGGCACCCTCCTGGCCACCGCAGCCTTGACCTGCTGAGCTCCGGCGATCCTTCCGCCTCAGCCTTCTAAGTAGCTGGAACTACAGGTATGCGCTACCATGCCCAGCTAAGTTTTGATTTATTGTAGAGATGAGGTCTCGCCAAGTTGCCCGGGCGGGTCTCGACCCACGGGCTCAGGCAGTCCACTCACCTCGGCCTCCCAAAGTGCTGGGATTACAGGCTGAGCCACCGAGCCCAGCTGCAACACTATCAATGATACGTTCATGTTATTTAAAAAAATTTGCTTCAATCAACAAATATTTATTTAGTGCCTAGGATGTACCATGTACTGTTTGAGACACTAAGGATACAGCAATGAACAAAACAGGTCAAGTCTCCCACACAGCTTACATTCTCTAGAGTAAACTGGACTATGAATTTCAATGAAATTATTTAATCATTTCATTTAATAATCACTTAAAAAGTGCCTATTTGCATGTAACATTATATCTCCTTAAAAAAGGATAATAAGACTGGGCACACCTGTAATTCCAATACTTTGGGAGGCAGAAGCAAGAGGACTGCCTGAGCCCAGGGGTTCAAGAACAGCCTGGGCAACTAGGCAAGACCTCATCTATACAATAAATCAAAATTAGCCAGGTGTGGTATGCATCTATAGTTCTGTGGCAGAGAGGGGCTGATAACAGTTAAAAATATTCTTTTTGGAGATCAATCGGCAAGCTCTGAAAACCTGCTAGACAGATTTTGCTTGAGAAAACCAAACAGCCAAAGATGGTTTTTCTGGAGATGCAAGATAGTGACCAAGTCACAGCCTTAATCCAGATCCTCTCTTTGTGAAGTTATCAGTTTACCACCCCTGCTTGTCATGCATATTCTGGAGACCATTTGTTCTTGCTGAGTACAACCTTGTGAATGCCACAGAAAATGTATAATCACACAATCCGACCTCCTCCCTTACCTAAACTAAGGTATAAGACCACTCTCCTCCCTCCCCAGGGTGCTCAGCCTGGGAGCATTTGCCTGCTGAGTCGCACCGGTGCTAATAAAACTGCTACTTCCTAAAACAGCCTCGGTGTCACAGCCTCTCTGTGTTCCCACAACAGTTCCAGCTACTTGGCAGGCTGAGGTAGAAGGATTACCTGAGCCCACCAGGTGGAGGCCGCGGTAGCTAGCCTGGGTGACAGAATGAGACTCTAACTCAAAAAAACAAAAACAAAAAAAGAAAAAGAAAAAGAAATGGAAGCATAGTCAGCATCCAAGGCTCCCTGCCAAGCAAAAACATAAACAAACCCCAAGAGGAGAAGAAACCCCGAGGTCCTCTTGTGAGCCATGTGGCAAAAGGATTCTCCCTGGAGAACTGCAGCACAAAGCCTTTCCACACCTTAAGTCCCAGTGTCAATCAGAAATCACCAGATGTTCCTGGTTATACGACAGGATTCCATTCAAGGTTGTCTCTGGCAAAAACGTTAAGCAGTAAAAGTGTTCTTACCTTTAGAACAGAAGAACCACTGTCTGCAGGTGTGGTGTGGGCTGGAGCGAGAGGCTCTCTGGAGAGGGGCACACGACTCTCGTTCGACACAGCACTGGGGAAAAAAGGACAAATTATGTCATGGAGGCAGAGGTACAGACAGTATTTTCAAAGAAAGGGTTTAGGAGAGAAGCACAACAAATCCATGCAGGGGAAGAAGAATCCCAGCTGGTGAGGAGCACGACAGCAGCTGGCACGGCCCTCCTGTGCCTCAGGGAGGTCCTTCCCCAACCACCACAGAACAGTCTTCATGTTCATGTCAGACTCACTTCCAGGGAGGTCGAAATGGCAGACTACCTTGCTTCCCTTCTAAAATCTCACTAAAATTAAAGAAAAGATTCATCTTTAGCAAAATAAAAAATTCATAACACCCCAAAACGATTAAAGTTTATACATACTATCCAGTGGCAATTCAGAAACTTTTATTAAATCCTTAAAGATACACAGTAGAGGAGGACAGTTTCAAGATTATGGGCAGATTAAATGTTTCAGTCTCCCCTAATGCATTAAATTCAGAGAATTAATATACAAGATGGAAAGACATACAAAACAGACAGATCAACATACTTTTCTGAAAAGCTGATATAAAATGAATAAATGAGAAAGCTCACTGGATCAAAACTTGTGCAGAACCCTGGAATTATGGGAGAAGAGCCAGGAAACCATCAGAAGAAGCCATAGGAGGACCGGAGAGCTCAGCTTCAAGGGGTAGAATAAATTCCCAGGATGTCCCAGATATTATAGCAGAACTAGCCAGGTGAGAAAATGCCACTGCATCTGCTAGCTGCAGGCCTGGCAGCAGTGACAAGAATGTCTAACTCCAACACCAGGGAGAAAGAGGGAAAGTCCAAGGTCAAAAGACCATCAGCCACCAAGAAATCATCCAGCCCACCCCAATATCACTAAAGCGTGCAAGCAACAGCAGCAGTTCCTGACCAATCCTGGAAGAAGATGAAGAAAAACTGAGGGATAAAACCTAGACTGGAAAAGTCAGACAGAATTAGTTCATGGAAGCCAGTACCGTTGCAGCCAAACACTGAAATAAAGAGAGACAAAGAGATGAAAAATAAGAAAGAGCAGTTATGAGACACAGAAGAGATATAACAACTAATGGACACTCAATATTCGAAAAGAGAATAATGCCTTATGATTTTCCAGAAGTGAAAAAAAAGACATAGGTCTTCAGATAGAAAGTCTACCTTAAATACTAACAAGAATAAAAATAAACCTATACTTGGACGTAATGAAACTGCAGAACATTAAGAACCAGCAACAAAACCTAAAAGTTACTAGACAGAAAAAAAAAGCTTCATACTTCAGGAAGAAGCAGCAGCTCAAAGGGAAGAAGCTGATATGAGAAGGAGTGAGCATTAAAAGTAGTGCAACAGACCAGATACAATGGTCATGCCTATAATCCCAGCACACTGGGAGGCCAAGGCAGGAGGACTGCTTGAGCCTAGGAGTTTGAGACCAGCCTGGGCAACATAGCAAGACTTTGACTCTACAAAAAAATCAAAAAGTTAGTTAGGCATGGTGGCATGTGCCTGTAGTCTCAGCTACTTGGGAGGTTGAGGTGGAAGGATCACCTGAGCCAGGGAAGTTGAAGCTGCAGTGAGCTGTGACTGTGCCACTGGACACCAGCCTGGGCAACAGAATGAGACCAAAAGAAAAAAGAAAAAAAAAGTAGTCCAATATGTTTTACAATGAATTTGCTCAACCCTTCAATAAATTATTAATCCTATATAGCATATACTGCTGCCACACATGGAAAGTAACAGCATTCCAGGTCTGGGGACACATTCCCCAGACAATCCTCACAATATAGGTGTATAAGAAGGAACACACACAAAGTTAGCTTAAACAAACATTTTCCCACTATTAAAAGAAAGAATAGATTGTGGTAGATTCATGTAATGGCAGTTAAAAAGAAGGAACCAAAGATAATTTTTAAAATTTCAGATATATAAAAACAAAAAAAATTATACTATATATATATATATATAGTATGTATTAAACTGATACAGAGTGTAAAAACTTGCAAAACAATGTACTGCTTATAAGTATATACATATACATTAAAAGCATTAAAAAGATTCATGTAGTTCTTTACAAAGTTAAGCATACACTTATATAACCTAAAATCCCACTCCTGGGTATTTAGCCAAGACATATAAAAACTGCCTACTGTCTTCCAAGTAGCTGGAAACACAGGCATGTGCCACCACATCTGGTTAATTTTTTGGATTTATTGTAGAGACAAGGTCTCACCATGTTGCTCAGGCTGGTCTTGAACCCCTGAGCTCCGGCAATCCTCTAGCCTATGCCTCCCAAAGTGCTGAGATTACAGGCTTGAACCACCATGTCCAGAGTTGTTTTTTTTTTTTTCCACCTATCCAAATTCCTAAGAACCTTGGACAGTCATGCCTGGTAAGGACTCACCAGATAGGGTTTTATTACCTATATACTAAAGTTTGTTTTCCAACCTGACTCTCTGGCATACCATTATGTAACAAATAAAGAAGGAACTCTTAAGTATTTTATGGCTCTGCACAGCCTTCTCTTGGTGATGTCCAGATTCCAGGAACCTTGTAAGATACTTATCTATCCTCTCTAAAGACTGCCACATATAGGACTCAACTACATGTCAAGAAGCCTGGAATTTTTCCACCCCTTTATCTCAGCAAAACATCTTCTCTACTGATTTCCAAAATTCCTTGCATAGGAATTACAAATTACCAGTCAAAAAGACTTTTGAATCCACCTATAACCTACAAGTCCCCACTTGGAAACGTCCCTCCTTCCTGGGCTGATCCACCTACAACCTACAAGTCCCCACTTGAAATAGGTACTGATTTATAGTTTTTGTAATGTCAACCTTGCTAAAATGTATGCAACCAAGCTACCAGTCAACCATAGTGGACACAGATTCTTAGGACCTCCTGAGGATGGGTGTTCCTAGGTCTAAGGTCACTCATATTGGCCAGAATAAACTATCTTAAAATATTCTACAGAGTTTGGCATCTTTTCATCAACAATAATCACCCCAAACTGGAAAAAACACACATTTTTCACCTGGTAAGTGCATGAACAAGCTGTGCTTCTTCCATACAGTAGAATATGTTAGGTCACACACCCAGCAAGGCCTCCAGAATGTTAGGTCAGGCCTGCTAGGGGTGTAGGTGTGCCTGGTGTGTGACCCAGTGCCATATGAAAGATGCAAAGAAATGCACAAAAGTTGGATTGGAAAATATAGTTTATTTAAAAACTAAATTAGAAAGAGAAGGCCGGGCTTGGTGGCTCAGCATGTAATCCCAGCACTTTGGGAGGCCAAGACCAGCCTGGGCAACTTGGCGAGAACCCATCTCTACAATAAATCAAAAATTAGCCAGGCGTGGCAGCGTGCACCTGTAGTTCTGGCTACTTGGAAGGCTGAAGTGGAAGGATCACCGGAGCCCAGCAGGTTAACGCTGCGGTGGCTGTGAGCCTGCCACTGCACTCCAGCCTGGGCGAGGGAGTGAGACTCTGACTCAAAAAAAAAAAAAAAAAAAAAAAAAAGAAAGAGAGAAAGAGGAGATTCACTTCCCCAAGGTAGGGGAGGGGGCAAAAGCTTAAGAAAACATAGCTCAAAAAGCCCACGGCCACACCACAGCTTAGCAAGGCAAAGGCTACTGGATGCTCATGGTAGAGTCCTTTTAACTCCTCCCCTTGATGGGGGAAGCTCATTAAGGTAATTGGGTGGTAGCCTGCTCCACGTCACCACGAAGGGGCAGGTAACCACAGGTACTGATGTCAGGTAATGGACAGCAGGCAGATAGGTGAGTTAGTCACAAGATTGCTGCCATGGTGGTCAGGCTAGATGAGAGGAGATATGGGAAGGGTTTTTTCCTGCAAGAGACCTGTCAAACATTTCCAATCCACAAGCCTCTTACCAAAAAGGTAGTTTTATTATCATTTCTATGGCTTCAGCTAGCTAAGGAGTGATCTTTGACCTTCCGTCTTAGATAAGAGACATGGAAACTGAACATTTCTTATAGATTATTATGCTAAACCATGAACTGAAAGGTTGGACTGTCCTTGTCTTACATTCGATGGAGATTTGCCGAGGGGGTGGGGAAGGGTGCTAGTTTGGCCTGCAGTAAAATGTCTGAACACTTCCTAAAACCTGCCTGTTGGAAATTTATCTATGTCTAACCTGTGTGAGATTCAAAGTGTGTCAGTCTAAGCAAAAATGGTTATGCTGAGGCAAAATGTGAAGTAGGTTTATTCTAAGTTTCTTGGGGTCCCTTCTTTCAGAATACAACAGCAATTTTTTAAAAACCCTGATTACAAAATGAGTCTCAAATGCATTATTTCAAGTGAAAGAAGCAAGCAAGAAAGAAAAAGTTATATACTGTATGATCCCATATATATGCTACATGCCAGAAAGGACAAAACTATAGGAACAGAAAATGGAATAGCATTTATTCAGGGCTAGAGTCAGGGTAAGGGTTAGGGAAATGAGGGAATTTTTTTGAGATAATGGTAAATGTGCTACACATTTGTCAAAATCCACAGAACTGCACTCTAAAACGGGCAAATTTCACTGTGTTTAAATTACAATCAGCCCATAAGGGGTGATATCCTCTCATCTAGTCTGACCCATCTGTGGGCAGCTGGTTCTAGGACCTCAACCAGAGAGGTCCATAGATGCTCAAGTCCCTGATATAAAATGGTGAAGTATTTACATATAACCTACACACATCCTCCTGGATACTTTAAGTCATTTCTAGATTATTTATAGCATCTAATATAGTACGCACAAATCATTTCATTTAAGTGGATTCAATGTGATAATTGGCAGGCAGCAAATTAAAGTTTTGCTTGTTAGAATCTTGTGGATATTTTTTTCAGAAAAATTTCCATCTGTGGCTGGCTGAGTCCATGGATATGGAATCTATGCATATGAAAGGACAACTGTATATTGTGGTAACCTGATTTTTAAAATTATGCATGAGAGCAGCAAGCAATGTCAGTTAAAATGGCAAGGGGGAGAGAGAACTCCAAGGGCCTGCCCCCCCAAGAAAAGTCAATAAATCTGGCAAAAATGGTAAGGGTCAACCTCATCATCAGATGTCTAGACGAGATCTCTAGAAGACAGTCAAATACTTAACCAGAAGCCAGGGAAACATAGGAGAGCCTTGTGCTATTTTAACATAATCACACCCCATCTTACTCCTCGGGGCAGCAGTTTCAAAGACAGCAGCTCCCATTCCTGGTGTGAGTACCTCATTCCCAAGAAACTGTGTGTTTCTGTTTTGATCTGTCTATGAAGTCCCTAAAGGGCAGCCACAAGAAACTTGCTTTTGTTGTGCGTGACTCAGAACTCTCTGAGGGCTGACATTCCTTGAAAACACTGAAAAGCAAATGAATAAGCCATGGCAGCCAGGGACAAAAAAACCCAAAAAACAAAAACAAAACAAAAACAGCTGGGGGAAACAAACACACACCAAAAACCTGGGAGGAAAAGCAGAAGAGAGATATTTTGGGGGAATCACTATGGGGGTGGGTGGAAAATCTAGAAAGCTACACATGTACCAAGGGCAGGACTCATACTCAGAAAGACTGAAGGAGACCATCAGCTTTCCACCTCTGGCTGATCTTTGGACTTGTGTAAGCAGAAGATACAGGCTAAGGTCAAAGTATAAATAGACTGACTAAGGGTTGTGAAATTGTCTATATAAAACTACCTTTATGTCCTGACCATGGGGAAGGGCAAGGCTGATCAATATATTCTTTCTTAAACAATGGACCTAAAAAACTGCTTTGAGGACAAAAGTCCAGTTGAAGGATAGAACAGCTTCAATCTCTAGGGACTCTACCTCTCCCCACACCTTCCCTCCTAGACAATCCCCACAATGGCTCAGGGGTGAGGATGGGGTAGGGGGGGTGTGGAGTGCGTAGTACCTGACGGTCACGGAACTTGCTTTATAGACAGCGTCTATTATAAAACCTAAGAATGGTATTTGAGACCTTGTTCAGACTTTGTACTCTGGCAGACCTGACCTCCTACCCAGGCCCAGAACACGAGAAGTCTCTACCAATCCTGTGACTGCCAGGAAGACAACCTTGACAACCCCAATAACATCATCAACCAATCAACAGCCCCTATCCCTCTGCCCACCAAGTTCCCTTTAAAGACACGATTATCTGAAATTTTTTTTTTTTTTTGAGTTGGAGTCTCACTCTGTCGCCCAGGCTGGACTGCAGTGGCTGCTCCCGGCCACCAGAGCCTCAACCTGCTGGGCTCTGGCAATCCTTCCGCCTCAGCCTTCCAAGTAACTGGAACTACAGGCGCACGCTACCACGCCCGGCTAATTTTTTTATTTATTGTAGAGATGAGGTCTCGCCAAGTTGCCCAGGCAGGTCTCGAACCCACGGGCTCAGGCAATCCACTCACCTCGGCCTCCCAAAGCGTGGCATTACAGGCTGAGCCACTGAGCCTGGCTGATTATCTGAATTTTTGAGGAGGTAAACTTGAGTGATTTCTCCTGCTGTCCTTACTTGGCTGCTTTGGGACATTAAACTCTTTCCCCAAAGTAATGGCTGCGTCAGTTTTGGTTACTCTGGGCAGCAGGCATAGGAACCCATTCAGGCTGGAACAGCTGAAGGAGCACCCCAACAAATAATCACTATGGAAAGACCTAGAGATTCTCCTCCTTCTCTTTCTCAAGCGCTCGCTCTCTCTAGCTCTTGCTCTAGCTCCTTTTTTTGGCCTCCAGTCATTTAAGGAAATCTCTGTCAAACCACTATCTGTGCACTAAACTAAAAGAATGAAAACATCAGGAATCACACACGGCAGAATAGTTTTGAAAAGTTACTACACAAAGAGAAATTACATTCCCACAACAAGTAACAAGAATTCCTAGGGAGGGGAAGAATCTGATTTTCAGATTTACCACATCATAAAAATAAAAATGTCCACTTTTCAAATTAAGTGGCATATAAAGAAACAAGTATAACCCATTTATAGGGGAAAAAAACAAATTAATAGAAACCATCCCTGAGAAAACATAGGCAGTGGACTTATCAGATAAAGATTTTAAATCAGCTAGGCTAAATATTCTCAAAAAGCTAAAAGAGATTTCCAGTTCCCAAATGGCAGTGTAGAAGTAAGCCGACTTCACTTCCCTACCACAGAAAATCAAAGACAAATATACAAAGCCAAGATTATTACCAGAAACATCCCAGAACTCAGCTATGAAGATGAGACCGTTCCCAGATCGATAGAGACGTGAAAAAACCCTGAGCAGATGGTGAGAGACTCGAACTTGCACATAAACAACACCACTCCCTGACTTCTGCCTGGCACCAACTACACGAAAACGAGGGAGACAACCAACTCCCCTACAACCTTGGATTCCCTGGGAGGAGAAACGTCCCTTCCTGCCCGTCACCCCCAGAAGCACTGCCAGTGCCTCAAAGGAGAAACATCCCTGAGGGCAAGCAGAGACAAGGGGGGGCCACTTGCAGCCCTGGAAACTCTGCTCTGTAACCTGGCCAAAGGGGATGCCAAATCAGGGTGGCTGTTCAGCAGCACCGTCTGTACGAGGTTCACCTATGGGTCCTGCGGATATGAACTCAGGCCAGCCTTCCCACACTGCGGACATACAACCTTTGGGAGCTTCTTCCATTCAGGAAGGGTAGTAGCACTCCCATCATTTCCTAGAGTCAAGGTGATCATGGGTTCAAGGTATCACCTGGAGCCGAAAAGAAAGCAGTGACCTAGTGATAAATACAACAAATACATCTGATAAAAACCCAAACCAGAGAAGACCAGAATAACCCTTCAATGCAAAGACACAGATGTACATCCACAAGAAGCAACAGCAAACAGGGAACCATGATCTCCCCAAATATGTAGAGCAAGGAATCAGAAACTGACCCAAATGAGATAACTATATGTGAGTTCGCTGATCAACAATTCAAAATAGCAGTTTTAAAGAAAACTTGGTCATCTCCAAGATAATATGGAAAAGCAACTCAGAAATTTAACAAATACATTTAACAAAGAGATTGACATCGTTTTTTAAAAAAGCAAACAGAAATCTTGGAATTGAACTGAAAAATGCAGAAGCTCTAAACAGCAGAATGGATCAAGCAGAGAAAAAAATCCATGAACTCAAAGTCAAGCTATTTAAAGTCAGAGGAAAAAAAGAAAAGCAATGAAGATCACCTACAAGATATAGAATATTACTTCAAAACAAAATCAAAGAATTATTGTTGTTCAAGAGCAAGGGAGAGAAAATATATTCAAAGAAACGGTAACAGAAAACTTTTTAAAACTTGAGAAAGATATAACTATCCAGGTACAGGAAGGTCAGAGAACACCAAATAGACTTGACTCAAATAATATTACCCTGAAGCATATATTAACAAACTGTCAAAGTTAAGGACAAAGAGAATCCTAAAAGCACCAAAAGAGCAAATAACATTAAAAGAGATCCAATTCATCTGGCAACAGACTCCTTCATGGAAACCATACAGGCCAGAAGGGAGTGAAATGACATTTTCAGTGTGATAAAAATTTTAAAAAGTCAAAATCCTAAAAAACCCACCATCCAAGAGTATTGTATCCAGCAAAGTTATCTCACTTCTACAAAGGAGAGATTAAGGCTTTCCCACACAAACAAAAGCGGAGAGAATTCATCATCACCAGACCCATCTTCTAAGAAATGCTAAAGGAAGTTCTTAACCTGTTAAGAGTTAAATAATACAAAAATGTGTAAATTGAGGCAGCTAAAGTAAAAATGCAGAGAGGGAGATGGAGTTGAAGTATAGAAGCTTTTTTCCATTTCTATTGTTTTCTATGTGATCTAATATGAGTTGTCATCTCTTTAAAATAAACCTGTTATGTCTATATTTTTTATAAACCCTGTGGTAACAAAGCATAAACTCTAATAGAGTTGCAAAAAATAAAAAGCAATAAATTAGAGAAAAATCACTCAACTACAAAGGAAGACAGTAAGAAAGGAATAAAAGAAGAGAGGAGATATGAAACAACCAGAAAATAAGCAGCAAAGTGGCATAGTTAAGCTCTCATTTATCAATAATAACAATATATGTAAATGGACTCAATTCTCTAATCAGAAGGCACAGAGTGGGTGAATGAATAAAGAAACAAGACTCAACGATATGCCGCCCACTTCCCCTAAAAAGACACAAATATAGACTGAATGTGAACGGGTGGAAAAAGATGTTCCATGCAACTGGAAACCAAAAAAGAACATGAACAGTTGCATGAAGGGGGATCCCCAAAAAACTGGAATTATATTTTGGAGGGCGGGCCTGTTACAGCACAGGTGTCCCCCTTAGGCAAGTGTTCTAGGAACTCATCGACATTAAGTGTGCCAGCTAGCACTGCTGTGAGAGGCTGCATGCAGCTTCAGTGAATTCTGGGGGGGAGAGTCTTTCAGTGCACTTGCCCATTTGATGGCAGGTGATGAATGAGCACCCCTGTCCACACCATGCTGAGTGTTCCGCAGCTGCTGACCAAAAAACAGCAAGACCCCTATGCCCCACCATCCCTATTCACTTGGTCTCGCCCGGAGTGACTTTTTTGTTGTTTCCCCAGATAAAGAAATAGTCCTCAAAGGGAAACGTTTTGCCAGTGTGGAAGAGGCGAAACAAAAAAAAACCAGCAGAAGTACTAAAAGCATTAAAATTGATGGGTTCAAAAACTTTTGAGAAGAGGAAAAGCTGTATTGCATCAAACAAAGAATACTTTAAAGGTGACTAAAGTTTTAAACATGTAAGAATAACTTTTCACATACAAATTCTGAGTTTTTAAAAAATATCCCCCCTATACTTATATGAGATTAAACAGACTGTAAATAAAAAAGCTGTACAAAGAGACAAAGAAAGTCAGTATATAATGATAAAGGGGCCAGGCACAGTGGCTCATATCTATAATCCCAGCACTCTGGGAGGCCGAGATGGGAGGATCTCAAGGCCAGGAGTTCAGGACCAGCCTGGGTAACACAGTGAGACCCCATCTCTACATAAAAAAGTATGAAGAAAAAGGGGTCAATTCAGCAAGAGGACAAAACAGTTATAAGTATCTATGCACCAAACACCAGAGCTCTTAAGTATAAAATGCACACATTAATAGATCTAAAGAGAGAGATAGGCTGCAATATAAGAATAGTAGGGGACTTTAATACTCCACTACCGATAATGGACAGATCCAGACAAAATACCAACAAAGAAACATTGGCATTCAACTACACACTAGACCTAATCGGCCTAACTACATTTACAGAACATTTCAACCAACAGCTACAAAATGCACACTCTTTTCATCAGCACAAGAAATAATCTCCAGAAAAGATTATATCTCAAGCCACAAAACAAGTCTGAATAAATTTCAAAGAGCAGAAATCATACCAAGTATCTTTTCTAATTATAATGGAATAAAACTAGAAATCAATGAGAACAACCTTGGAAATGTCAAACACATGGAAACTCAACATGCTCCTGAATGACCAATGAATCAATGAAGAAATTAAGAAAATTTAGACATCCCTTGAAGCAAATGTAAATGGAAATATAATATACCAAAATCTACGTAATATAGTAAGATTAGTACTAACAGGGAAGTTTGTAGCAATAAACACCTATATAAAAAAAGTAGAAAGATTTCAAATTAACAACCTAGTGATATACCTCAAAGAACTGGAAAAACAAAAACAAACCAAATACAAAATTAGTAGAAAATAAATAATAAAGATCAGTGCAGAAATGAATAAAATTGAGACTAAAAAATACAGAACATCAACAAAATTAAAAGTTGGGTTTTCTGAAAAGGTAAATAAAATGAATAAACTTTTAGCTAGACTAAGAGAAAAAGAGAGAAGACCCAAATAAATAAAATTAGAAATGAAAAAGGAGATATAATAACTGAGAGCACAGGAAGACAAATAATCATTAGATACTATAATGAAGAACTTACACCTACAAACTGGAAAAGCTAGAAGAAATGAGTAAATTACTAAACGGATACAATCTACCAAGACTGAACCATGAAGAAACAGAAAACCTTAATAAACCAATAATGAGATCAAAGCCATGATAAAAAATCTCCCACTGAGGAAAAGCCTGATGGTTTCAACTACTGAATTCTATCAAACATATAAAGAAGAACTAATACTTATTCTACTCAAATACTTCAAAAAAATTGAAAATTCTATGAGGCAGCACCCTGATACCAAAACCAGACAAGGAAAAATGAAAAAAGAAAACTACAGGCCAATGTCACTGATAAACATGAATGCAAAAAAACAAAAACAAAAACAAAAAACCTAGCAAACCAAATTCAATAACACATTAAAAAGATCATTCACCATGATCAAGGAGAATTCATCCCAGGAATGCAAGGGTGGTTCAATATAAGCAAATCAATAAATGTGATATATCATACGAACAGAATAAAAAACAAAAACTATATGATAAAATTTCAATAGATACTGAAAAAGCACTCAATAAAATTCAACATTCCTTTATAATAAAATCCCTTATCAAACTAGGTGTAGAAGGAACATACCTCAAAAGAATAAAGGCCACGTATAACAAACCCACAGTTAAATTGTACTGAAAAGGGAAAAACCGAAATCTTTTCTCTAAGATCTGAAACAAGACAAGGATGATCACTTACACCACTTTTATTCAAAATGCTACTGAACGTCTTGGCCAGAGAAATTTAGAAAAGAGAAAGAAGTAAAGAGTATACAAATTGGAAAGGAAGAAGCCAAAAAGCCTTGTTCACAGATGACATGATCTGATACTTAGAAAAATCTAAAGATTCTACCAAAAAACTGTTAGAATTCATAAATTCAATAAAGTTGCAGGAAACAGGCCAACATACAAAAATCGGTAGCACTTGTACATACCAACAGCAAACAATCTGAAAAAGAAATCAAGAGAGAAATCCCATTTGCAGTAGCTACAAAGAAAATAAAATACCCAGGAATCAATATAACCAAAGAAGTGAAAGATCTCTACAAGTAAAATTATAAAATACAGATAAAAGGAAAGGAGGAGGCTACAAAAAAGGGAAAGCTATTTCATGTACACAGATTATAAGAATTAATTATTAGTAAAACAATACTACCCAAAGTAATTTACAAATTCAAGGCAATATCTATAAAAATACCAATGACAGTCTTCAAAGAAACAGAAAAAGCAATCCTAAAATTTATATGCAACCAAAAAGATTCTGAATAGCCAAAGCAACCCTGAGCAAAAAGAGCAAAGCTGGAGACATCACATTCCCTGACTTCAAGATTTACAGCAAAGTTAGAGTAACCAAATAATCATGATCTGGCATAAAAACAGACACACAAAACAATGCAACAGATTAGAGAACCCAGATATATATTTATGCGTTTATAGCCAGCTTATCTTTGACAAAGACACTGAGAACAAACAATGTATAAAGGACATTCTCTTCAATAAATGGTGCTGGGAAAACTAGACAATTATTGCAAAAGAATGAAACTAGACTCCTTTTACCATACACAGAATCAAATAAAAATGGATTAAAAACTTAAATCTGCCAGGCTCGGTGGCTCAGCCTGTAATCCCGCGCTTTGGGAGGCTGAGGTGAGTGGATTGCCTGAGCCCGCGGATTCAAGACCTGCCTGGGCAACTTGGTGAGACCTCATGTCTACAATAAATCAAAAAATTAGCTGGGCGTGGTAGCGCATGCTTGTAATTCCGGCTACTAGGAAGGCTGAGGTGGAAGGATCGCTGGAGCCCAGCAGGTTGAGGCTGCGGTGGCCGGGAGCAGCCACTGCACTCCAGTCTGGGTGACAGAGTGAGACTCCAACTCAAAAAACCAAAAAAAAACCAAAACAAAAACTTAAATCTAAAATCTGAAACTATAAAACTATTAGAAGAAAACACTGGGAAAACACTCCAGGAGATTGGTCTGGGCAAAGATTTTTTTGTGTCAGACCTCAAAAGCACAGGTAACCAAAGCAAAAATAGACAAATGGGATTACATCAAGCTGATAATTTCTACACAGTAAAGAAAAAAATCAACAAAGTGAAGAGACAACCCACAGAATGGGAGAAAATATTCGCAATCTACTCATCTAACAAAATAATAATAATAATCAAATTAGTAAGAAAATCAAACAACTCAACAGCAAAGGGAAATCTGATTAAAAGACAGGTTAAAGATATGACATCTCTCGAAAGAAGACATACAAATGACAAACAAGTACATGGAAAAAAAGGTTCAACCATCACTAATCATCGGGGAAATGCAAATCAAAGCTACAATGAGATATCTTCTCACTCTAGTTAAAATGGCTTTTTTCAAAAGACAGGCAAAAACGGATGTTGGTGCAGATGTGAAGAAAGAGGAACACTCATATACCATCTGTTGGTAGAACTGTAAACTAGTACAGTCAGTATGAAGAACAGTATGGAGGTTCCTCAAATATCCAAAAACAGAATGATCATATAATCCACTAATTCTACTACTGGGTATACCTCCAAAAGAAAGGAAGTCAATATAACAAAAAGATATCTGTACTCTCATGTTTGTTGCAGTACTATTCATTATAGCCAAAATATAAAATCGACCTAAATGCCTATCGACAGATGAACAGATAAAGAAAATACAGAATATATACACAATGGAATATTATTCAATCATAAAAGATGAATCCCTGAAATCTGTAGCAACATGAATGAGAATGGAGGTTATTACATTAAGTGAAATAAGTCAAGCACAGAAAGACAAATAATTGCATATTTTCATTCATACATGATGGCTAAAAAAGTAGATCTTGTGAAGATAGAGAGTAGACTGGTGGTTACCACAGGCCTGGAAGAATAGAGGAAATGGGGAGAAGAAAATAACTTGATTAATGGGTGCAAATATACAGTTTGATAAAAGAAAACAACTACTGTAGTTTATGATAATAGTATTGCATATTTCAAAATAGTTAGAAGAGAAGAACTGAAGTGATTGTAACAGAAAGAAAAATATTTAAAGTGATGGATATTTCAAACACTCTGATTTGATCTTTATATATTAATATATGACTGAATTAGATTATCACATGTTCCCTGAAAGTATGTATATTTATTATGCATCACCTAAAAAAGAAACCATGAACAAAGAAATAAAGGAAACCAAGAAAACAATGTGTTAACAAATATAGATTAATAAATAAGAAAAATTGTAAAAAGGAATAAAATAAAAATTTTGCAGCTGAAAAATATAAGAACTGCAATAACTCACTAGAGATTTTCAACAGTAGATTCAAGCAGTCAGTAGAATCAGTGAACTTAAAAATAAGCCAATTGAGATGATTCAGCAACAGGAGCAGAAAGAAAAACAGTGGAGGGAAAAAAAAAAAGAACAGAGCTTAAGAAACTTGTGAGACATAATCAAGCATATTAATATACGCATTATGAGAGTCCTAAAAGAAGAGGAGAGACAAACAGGAATACTATATGAATAAATAATAGGTGAAGCTCAACACATTTTACAAAAGACAAGAATCTACACACATAAGAAGGTCAATGAAGTCCACAGGCTAGAGTGCCACACCAGACATATTAATTAAACTGCTGAAAGACAAAAACAGAGACTCCTGAAAGTTGCAAGAGAGAAGACTTAACATGTGCAAGGGATTCTCATAATATATTAACAGCCAATTTCTCATCAGAAATCATGGAGACCAGAAGGCTGGGGCATATATATAAATATATTAAAATAAATAAATAAATATATATATATATATATAAATGAATATAAACAGAACAGAAACATATAGAAGCAAAATTTTTGTATACTAATGAAGTTATGTGTAGTATTAATTTGAACTAGATTGTTGTATGATTAAGATATTAATTTTATTCCCAGTAACCACTAAGAAAATACATTTAAAAAATAGAAAAGGAAAATGCAAAAGGAACCAGAGTGTGCTACAAAAACTGATTAAACACAAAAGAAGACAGTAATGAAGAAACTGAGGAATAAAACAGAAAAAGACATAATAGAAAACAAATAGCAAAATGGCAGAAGCCCTTTCTTATCGGCAATTACTTTAGATGTAAGTGGATTAAAATCTCCAATTACAAAAGTAGAGACTAGCAAAATGGTTTTACAATGATCCATCTAGGTTATGTACAAGACTTACTTTGATCCAAAGACATAAACAGATTGAAAGTGAAAGGACAGAAAAAGTTATTCAAGGCAAATAGTAACCAAAAGAGAACTGTTAATACCAATATCAGACAAACAGATCTTAAATCAAAGGACAAAAGAGGATAAAAGACAAAGGCAGACCCTACATATTAGTAAAAGATTAAATCCCTCAAGAAGATACAACAATTACAAACATACACATACCTATCAAGAGAATCCCCAAGTATATGAAGCAAAATATTTGAAGAACTGAGGGGAAAAACAGACCAGTTCTACAATAATAATTGGATACTTCAATATTCCACTTCTGATAATGGGTAGAACAACCAGAGAAAAGATAAATAAGAAAACAGAAGAAGTGAACAATACTATAAAACCAATTAGGCCTAATGAACATATATAGAACACTTCATCCAATAACAGGACTATGCATTTCTTTTCAAGAACACATGGAACATTCTCCAGCAAAGAGCATACGTTAGGTCACAAAACAAATCTCAATAAATTTTAAAAGACTAAAGTCACACAAATTATCTTATTTTACCGCAGGGAATGAAAATAGAAATAACAGAAGAAAAACTAGAAAATTCACAAATATGTAGAAATTAAGTGGTCTCAAAACACCAATGAATGAAAAAAGAAATCATAAGAGAAACTAGAGAATGCTTTTGAGATGAATAAAAAAAATACAATATACCAAAATATGTGAGATGCAGTAAAAGCAGTGCTCAGAATGAAATTCATCACTGTTAAAGCCTACATTTAAACAGAACATCACAAAATCAGTAAACTAACATTATACCTTAAAAAATTAGAAAAACAAAGAACTTAAAAAAAAAAAACCAATCCACAAGATGGTTTGTTGGAAGATTAACAACACTGACAAACATTTAGCTAGACTTATGGAGAAAAAAAGAGAAGAGTCAACTAATGTCAGAAATAAAAGTGGCAGAACCTTACAATAAAAAACAAAAGTCAATAAGAAAACACTATGAGCAATCGTACTCCTACAAATTTCAATCATCTAGGTCAGGCGTTCCCAACCCCTGGGACCACAAACTGGTGGGAGGGGAGGGGGAGTCCATGGTCTGTTAGGAACTGAGCCACACAATAAGAGGTGAGCAATTGAGTAAGTGAAGTTTCGTCTGTATTTACAGCCACTCCCCATCGCTCACACTACTGCCTGAGCTCCACCTCCTGTGAAGCAGGCTCTGAAAAGCCTACTTCTATTTCCAATATCCGACCTTTGTGAAGCAAGGTTTTCTGCAGGGACAGTGGCCAAAACAAGATTATCAGAGTAAACTAGACATAAGCTACATACTTCAGGTGTCACTGTCTCCCATCACTCCCAGATGCAATCGTCTAGTTGCGGGAAAACAAGCTCAGAGCTCCCACTGATTCTGCACTGTGGCGAGTTGCATAATTATGTCATTATATATTATAATAAATGTAATGTGCTTGAATCATTACCAAGCCACCTCCCCACTCCAACTCTGTGGAAAAATTTCCATAAAACTGGTCCCTGATGCCAAAAAGGTTGGGGACAGCTGATCCAGGTAAAACGAAAAAATTTCTGAAGACAAACAACCAAACCTTACTCAAGAAGAAACAGAAAATCTGATTAGACCTATAACAAAGAGATTGAATCAGTAATCAAATACTTCCTGACAAAGAAAAGGCCAGGACCATAGCTTCAATGGTAAATCATACCAAACATTTAAAGTATTCACAATAATTTTTTTCAAACTCTTCCCAAAAAACAGGTGAGGGAACACTTCAGAAAGCATTCAATAGGGGTCAATATTACCCTATCACCAAAGTCAAAAAAAGACATTATCAGAAAGCTGTATCCCAATATCTCTATTTATGAATACAGATGCAAAAATCTTCAAAAATGCTGGCAAACTGAATCCAGAAGAACATCGAAAGCATTACGTGGGAGGCTGAGGTAAAAGAATTGCTTGAGTCCAGGAGTTCAAGGTTACAGTGACCTATGATCATGCATTGCACTTCAGCCTGGGCAACAGAGCTAGACCCTGTCTCTTAAAAAAGAAAAAAAGCATATATCATGATCAAGCTGGATTTGTTCCAGGAGTGCAAGGGTGGTTCAAAATCAGAAAATCAATATAATATGCCACATTAACAGAATGAAGGAAAAAACCTACACATGAGTACCTCAATTGATGCAGAAAAAGCATTTGACAAAAATACAGCACCCTTTCAGGATGAAAACACTCAACCAACTGGGAATAGAAGAGAATTCACACAATATGATAAGGATATATATGGAAAAAATACAGCTAACATAACATTCAATGATGAAAGACTGAAAGCTTTTCTTTTAATAAGATCAGAGACTGAGCGCAGTGGCTCAGCCTGTAATCCCAGCACTTTGGGAAGCTGAGGCAAGAGGACTGCCTGAGTCCGGGGGTTTGAGACCAGCCTGGGCAACTTGGGGAGACCACGTTTCTACAATAAATCACAAAAAATTAGCCAGGCTTGGTGGCAAGCATCTATAGTTTCAGCTACTCGGAAGGCTGAGGTGGAAGGATCACTTAAACCCAGCAGGTCGAGGTTACGGTGACCATGCCTGGGCAATAAGAGTGAGGCTCCCACTCAAAAAAAAAAAGATCAGATATAAGAATGACAGCTTTTGCCTTTTCTATTCAACACTATATTGGAAGTTTTAGGCAAAGCACTCAGACAATACAAATAAAAACTTCCAAATTGGAAAAAAAAGAAGTAAAACTATCACTATTCACAAATGACATAATATTTTACATAGAGAAAATCCTAAAGATTTACTCTTTAGCTCTGATAAACAAAATCAGCACAGTAGCAGGATACAAGATGATCACACAAAAATCAGTTGTATTTCTATACATTAGAAACAAACAATGTGAAAATAAAATTAACAATTATTTATAATAGCATAAAGGAATAAAATATTTAGGAAACAATTTATCCAAGGAGGTAAAAGAATTGTACACTGAAAATTACAAAACACTTTTGATAGACATTCAAGAATACCTAAATAAATAGACATCCTGTGTCAAGTATTAGAAGATTAAATATTGTTAAAATGATAGTACTAACCAAAGCAATCTAAGGCTCAATGCAATCCCTAGTAAAATCCCAGCAGCCTGTTTTACATAAAGTGAAAAGCTGATTCTAAAATTCATATGGAATTGCAAGAGATCCTAAAAAAGCCAAAAACAATCACAAAAAAGAACACTGATTTATGAATCATTATGCGAAGTGAAAGAAACCAAGGGAAAAAGATCTCATATTATAGAAATCCATTTTTATTTTATGACTTCAAAACTTGCCTCAAAGTTACAGCAATTAAAACAGTGTAGTGCTGGTATCAGGACAGATATACAGATTGATGGAACAGAACTGTGAGTCCACGACCTTCCATGCTCAAATGACTTTAACAGGAATGCCAAGAGCTAAGACAGGGACAACTGGATATCCACAACCAAAAGAATAAAGTATATAAAACCAAAAGCACAAGAAACTAAAGAAAAATAGATAAATTTGAGCCGGGCTCGGTGGCTCAGCCTGTAATCCCGTGCTTTGGGAGGCTGAGGTGAGTGGATTGCCTGAGCCTGTGGGTTCGAGACCCACCTGGGCAACTTGGCGAGACCTCATCTCTACAATAAATTAAAAAATTAGCTGGGCATGGTAGTGCACGCTTCTAGTTCCAGCTACTTGGAAGGCTGAGCAGAAGGATCGCAGGAGCCCAGCAGGTCAAAGCTGCAGTGGCCAAGAGCGGCCACTGCACTCCAGCCTGGGCGACAGAGTGAGACTCCAACTCAAAAAAAAAAAAAAAGAAAGAAAAAAGAAGAATAGATAAATTGGACTTCGTAAAAATTAAGAATTTTTGTGCATCAAAGACACCACTAAGAGAGTGAAAAGACAACCCACAGAATGGGAAAAATATTTTTAAATCATATATTTGATAAGGGTCAGTATTCAGGACTATTACAACAGTAAAATAAACAACCCAATTTTTAAAATGGGCAAAAAACTTGGACAGACATTTCTCCAAAGAAGACATACAAATAATCGAGAAACACAAGAAAAGATGTCTAATATCCTTAGTCATTAGGAAAATGTAAATGGAAACCACAGCGACATACCAGTTCAGACATGGGAGATAATGTGTGTTAACGAGGATGTAAAGAAACATAAGCCCTCACACACTGCTGGGAGAAAAAGAATGAAAGTGCAGCCACTGTAGAAAACAGTTTGGCTGTTCCTTAAAAAGCCAGACACAAAATTATCATGTAGCTCAGCAATTCTACTCCAGAGGCAACTAAGCAAGAGGCAACTTAGAAAAACGCTCCCACAAAACTGGTACGTGGCTGTTGACAGCTGCACAAGGCTTTTCAGAGGTGAATGGCTACACAAAGTGTGGTGTGGCCCCAAGGGAACACAGTCCTGACATACGCTACAGCGGGGAAGGCCCCTGGATCATCGTGCCGAGCAAAAGAAGACGGCCACGAGAGACCTCATGCTACAGAACACCATTTTTAATGGAACGTACAGACTAGGGAAGCCTGCACAGACAGAAAGCAGCTGAGTGGCTCCTCGGGGTTGGGGCAAGGGCAGAGTCTGCGACAGGCAGCCCTGGCCACGGAACACCCCAACTCTCAGTTCTCCTCCGTGGATCTCGGGTGTATCTCTCTCTACTCCAGCGCTTATCCTTAGGCCAGCACTACACTGTTATGGTTACTGTAGCTCTGTAGCAAGTCTTAAGGTCAGGATGTGTGAGCCCTCCAACTTTGCTCTTTTTCAAGATTGCTTTGACTTTTCAGGGTCTCTTGCAATGTATATGAATTTTAATTACTCTGTATGAAAGAGTAGGGGATTTCTTTTTGAAGTGATAAAAATATTCTGGAATTTGATACTGGCAATGGTTACATATATCTGTGAATATATTAAAACCCATTGAATTGTGCACTTTGGGCAAATTGTGTGAGATCTGAACTACATTTCAATAAAACTGTTGCAACAAAAATTAAGGATATGAATACATTTCTCCAAATAAGGCATACACATGAAAAGATGCTCAACATTATTAGTCCTTAGGAAGATAGTGTTGATACATGCTAACTGAAACCACAGTGAGAGATTACTTCATACTCACCAGGATGAGTATAATTTTAAAAAGAGGATAATAAACACTGGCAAGGAAATTGGAACCTTCATACATTGCTGGTGGGAATGAAAAAAATGTTTCAGCCATTTTGGAAGACAGTTTAGCAGTTCTTTAAAAATTTAAACAGAGTTGTTACCATGTGGCTGAATAGAAGTGGTATTACTCCTAGGTATATACTAAGGAGAACTGAAAGAGTATTTACAAAAAAATCTTGTATGCGAATGTTAACAGCAGCTTTATTCACAATAGCCAAAGGGAAAACATGCCAAATGTCCATTAACTTTTACATGGATAAACAAATGTGGTATACCTATACAACCGAATATTATTCAATCACAAAGAGGGATAAAAAACAAATACATACTACCATACAATAAACCTGGAAAACATTATGTTGAATGAAAGATGCAAGACACCAAATGTCACATGTTGTACAATTTCATTTATATAAACTATCTGTGGTAGGTAAATTCACAACACACACAGTAGATTTGCGGTTGTCAGGTGTTGGTGGGGAAAAGAGATATGGGGAGGCCACTAATGGGTGTTTCTTTTAGGAATAATGACAATGTTCTAGAATTGGATAGTGTTAATGGCTACACACCTTTCTGAATATACTTTAAAAAACCCCACTGAATTATATATACTTTTTTTGTTTTGAGTTGGGTCTCACTCCTTTACCCAGGCTGGAGTGCAGCAGTACGCATGCTTACAGCCACCCTAGCCTCGACCTTCTGGGCTCCAGTTATCTTTCTGCCTCAGCCTTCCGAGTAGCCGGAACTACAGATGTGCACTACCATGCCTGGCTATTTTTTATTTTATCGTTAGAGACAAGTTCTCACCAAGTTGTCCGGGCTGGTCTCGACCCGCGGGCTCAGGCAATCCACTTGCCTTGGCCTCCCAAAGTGATGGGATTACAGGCTGAGCCACCAAGCCCAGCCTTGAATTGTGTACTTTTAAAGGATGAATTTTATGGCACGTGAACTACATATCAATAAAGAACGATAAAGGAAAAATGGTCTAAATCTACTATAGTAAAATGTCAGGATGTGGTAAAGTTTGATATTTGGTCCACGATACGTTTTACATAATTCTTCATTGTTCCTCTATGTGTGAAATACTTTATTTATTTAGTTATTTATTTTTGAGTTGGAGTCTCACTCTGTCACCCAGACTGGTGTGCAGTGGCACGCTCCCAGCCACCGCAGCCTCGACCTGCTGGGCTCCGGCAATCCTTCCGCCTCAGCTTTCCAAGTAGCTGAAACTACAGGCATGCGCTATCACGCCCGGCTAATTTTTGATTTTATTGTAGAGAAGAGGTCTCACCAAATTGCCCAGGAGGGTCTCGAACCCGTGGACTCAGGCAATCCACTCACCTCAGCCTCCCAAAGCGCTGGGATTACAGGCTAAGCCACCGAGCCTGGCTAAAATACTTAATTTTTAAAAAGCAGGTACAGTAAGATAAAGTATGGTATAGAAGGGGAAAAAAACAGATTAACAGAAAAGGTTCAGAAATATACCCAAGTTTATACAAGAATGTAGCATATTTCAAAGGATGCATTTTGAATCCTAGGGGTAAAATAGATTATTCAAAATATAAACAGACATTTGGAAAAATAAATCTAGGAGTAAGGTGGGGTTTAGTCTAGGCTCTTTCCAGTGTCAAGTGTTCAAAGAAAGCTCTGATGAACACAGGGCAGTCCTGTCCCCATTACTCTCCTCTTGGCAAACAAAAAGTTTTAATGAGGTTATTCTGAAAGACTTATTAATAACAACAGTATTAAAAATGTTAGTACTAACATTTATCAGAATTAGTTAAAGATTAACTTGCAATTCCAGTTTTACCCTGATCACCAATTAGTACTTTGTTGATTTTATTATCTGGAACCAAATATGATTCATCACAAAACTTTCCACTGAATATGTTCTGAATAACAGGAAAAGAAACAGCACTTATTTGCTCAACATTTTTAGCACAAACTAAGCACAGAACATTAGATACACAGCGATAAACAAAACAAATTGACATAGAGGGAATAAAAGCCTAACAATACAAATAAAGGGCATTGTACCCATTAAAGAGAAGAGAGGCAGAAGAGACTTGGAAGGAGTAACAAAGAAAGTTACTCAGTTATTGTGAGAACCCACAATAAGTTTATAAAAGGGCATTGTGACAACAGGCTGACACAAAAGTTAACTATGATACCCAAGAGAAATAATATACACTCCTCACCAGGTGCCTTATAAGATTAAAACTATCTTTAAGATGGTTTTCACTCTGTGGTCGAAATCAGTATGAAGATGAAGGGGAATGTAGGGAGAATATAATAATACTGGAAATATCTTCAAATAATCTTAAAGTAGGAACATACTAAGTGGCTCTGTAATGGATACAAAAAAGTGAATTCAAGCTATCTTTCAAACAGATATCTGAAATCATATGGTAATAAACTGGGGAAGAGAGAAAAAAGAACACCAATTTAATTCAGCTTAATCAGAAAAGTACCTGCTGTTTGTGGCAGTATCCTGAACACTGGCATTTTTATGACTTAATAAGGTATCTTCTCTTGTAATCTAAGAAAATTAAATCATAAACAATTAAATCTTTGTTAAAGACACTGAAGCAACAAGAAATTTACATTTCTTTCTGGTAAAAATAAAAATGTCAGTTTGCTTTAGGTCAGATGGGAGGCAATCATACCTTATCTATGGAAATATCAGTAATTCATCTAGTACAGTCCTATCCCATACCTAAACTAATTATCCAAGATTCATTTTCAATACATTTGACATAAAAATCCACATGCTCTTACTACACAGCTTAAATAATGGACCCATTAAAAAATGTACAGTTTGATGAATTAAAAATATATATATAGATGCATAACCAACATATGCAACACATTCACCCTTCCCCCCCTTGAAGCCTCCCACATAATCCCATCAAAACCCCTTACTGGGGGCAAACAACAATCTATACTTTACACAGTTTCATATAGCTGGAATTATATAATACCTATCTTTTGGGTCTGCTTTTTTAGAGCAGCATAATTTTTTGGGATTCAGTTGCTGCATATATCACTAATTCATTCCTTTTCATTTGATGAGTAGTATATCACTGTATGAATATACCACAGTATCTGTTTAACTATTGATGAACATTTGGGTTGTTTCCAGTTTTTAACTACTACAAAAAAGCTGCAAGGAACATCTGTATACTAATATTTGTATTAACCTAAGTTTTGATTTCTCTTGGGCAAATACTTAAGTGTATGTTTAATGCATTGCCAAACTCTTTTCTGAATTTTATGATTTTACCAGCAATGTATGTGTATTGCAGGAGCTCCATCATCACCAACTCAGAGATGATCAGTCTTTAATTTTAGCTATTTCAGTGGATGTGCCTTTTACCATGATTTTGTTCATCGGTGTCCTTTATCAAGTTGAGGAAGTTCCATTCTATTCCAAATGTGTTGAGTGCTTTTATTATGAACAGGTTTTGAATTTTGTGAAATGATTTTTCTACATGAATTGAGACCATTTTTTTTGTTTGTTTTTGAGTTGGAGTCTCCCTCTGTCGCCCAGACTGGAGTGCAGTGACCGCTCCTGGTCACCGCAGCCTCGACCCGCTGGGCTCCGGCAATCCTTCCGCCTCAGTCTTCCAAGTAGCCGGAATTACAGGTATGCGCTACCATGCCTGGCTGATTTTTTGATTTATTGTAGAGAGGAGGTCTCGCTGCCCAGGCGGGTCTCGAAGCCGCGGGCTCAGGCAATCCACTCACCTCAGCCTCCCAAAGGCACGGGATTACAGGCTGAGCCACCGAGCCCGGCTTGATTACATTTTGTTAAGGACTGTTACATTAATGTTAAAGATAAGTCTTGGTCTATAGACTCTTTTCTTGTAATTTTTTTTTTTTTTGTGAACACTGGGTACTGGGATAACACTAGTCTTCCTCACAAAGTGAATGGGAAGTGCTCCTTTCTATTCTATTTTCTGAAAGAGTTTGTGTAGAACTGTTATCATGTCTTCCTTAATTAAATATTTGGTAGATTGCAACAAAAAAGGTGTCTGATCCTAGGTTTATCTTCATGAGCAGGTTTTTAAACTGTAAGATCAAGTTCCTTTAATATAGGGCTATTCATGTTATTTCTCTCTTCTTTGAGTCAAGAAAGACCCAACAGTATAACTGAAATGCAAGGTAATGATGTCTTAGTCTATTCAGGTTGCTATAACAAAATACCATAAGCTAGGTGGCATATGAATAACAAATATTTACTCCTCACAGCAGCTCTGGAAGCTGAGAATTCCAAGATCAAGACACTGGGAGATTCAGCATCTGGTGAGGGCCCATTCCTCATAGATGGCTCCTCCTTGCTGCATCCTCACATGGTAGAAGGGACAAACAAGTTCCCTCAGGGCTCTTTTATAAGAGCACTAATCCCATTCATGAAGGCTCCACCTTCATGATGTAATCACCTCCCATAGGCCTCATCTGTTAATACCATGGCTTTGGGGATTAGGTTCCAACATACATTTTTGGGTACATGCAAACATTCAGACAATAGTAGATAATAGCAACTATTATTATTACTGCTTCTTTAACTATTGAGGTCAACATTTTTAAAAGCTCATTATGGGCCAGGCACTATTCCATGTCCTTTACATTAATTATCTTACTTCATCTTTATAACCAACCCTAGAGTAGTACTACCATTATCTTATTTTAAACATTATTAAATTGAGGCTCAGAGAAATTTAACTTGCCCCAAGTCAGAAAGATAGTACGTGATAGAACAGAAATGGGATTTCAGAGCCAACATTGTCACATTTTATATGTAAATATTGTTTTATGCTTATATCGTGAGGAGAGGGTAGATAAAAAGCATGATCAACATTCCTAACGTTCACTCAGTTCTCTTCAAGGTCTAGGGACAGGATGGGCATAAAACATCTTCTTGGTGACAGGAGATTCTGAAATCCTAGTTGACAACCTGACTTGGTGAGGTAGGCTTCTTCTTGGTTTCAGGATGGAGGATAAGTCTGAAAGTCACAGAGTGCTGAGGACAAGCTGACCTTTTGAGAGCATGGCTGCCATACCCCTCCTTGGAGCTGGTCCCTACCCACTATATCCTTCACCATGTCACAGCCAACTCTTCACCCTTGTACCTCATGTTGTTGCTAATAACATCAAAATGTTGCCGAATTGAGGGCAGACGGGTGATGCAGAAAAGTGGATGGATAAAGACAGACCTAGAATCACAGACTTAATATCGAGAGAAAGCTAAAAAAAAAGAATCACTAGGTTTTCTGGCTATAAAAGTGGCAAAAATTAAGGACCCACTTTTACAGAAATGTGGCTTTTTAAAAGCTGCTATATTCCTGAGCATCTTTAGGCTTATGTTCCCCCCATGCTACCCTCTCCTAACCTAGCTTGATTAGAATTTAGACTCAGGGAAGGCAATTTCCCATTGTGAGCACATGTCTTGACACACAACTCTACCTCGAGTCACTTGCTAAGTCCCACGTTCTTTTCATTGCACCAGGACTATCACTACTAAAGGCAGCTTACCTTATTCACTGCTTCTACTTGAGCCTTCAAAATGTTACTCTTGAAGTCAGGAGGAACTCTCGTGGCACTCAGTCCTGGGCTCTCAATGGCATTATTAAGACACTTTTCAGTCAACTTCACCACTTCCTCCTAGGTATTAAAAATATACTGTAAAATAAACTCTGATTGGCCACAGTTATATAGACATAGGAAAGGGAATGATGAAAGTTTACATTCAGACAATCAGGAAAGCATGTGTCTCAGGCAGTCATATCCTATTCTAGGCATGATCAATTCCTATAATCATTTATCTTCTGACAGCTCCAGAATTACAGAATTAGCCAGAATTAGCCTCTGTGGGGCCTCATCTAAACTCCAGATGCAATTAAGTACAGCAAATGTTGCATATTCTCCCTGTGTGATTTAATTCAGGTATTTGTCCCAGATGGTATAGCCAGTTATTCAGCTGCTTAAAGACAGGAAATTGGGCTCAATGATTTCTAGAGGTCCCTATAATTCAATATTATGAATTAGTATTTCATATAACTTTGGAGCTATCACCAAGAAGATAATTGTGTTTGGGATTATATATAACACAGCCAAAAAAGATCACCTTGAGATAGAACCTTAAGAAACAGACAGAATAAGGCATAAATTCAGTCAATGAAGGCCATAATTAAAATAATATAAACTAGCTATTATGGAAAAAAAATGTGAGGAAGCAGATTAAGAAATAAAATTAAAAGAGATGCAAATTATCTGTACTACAACTGATATCTTACTTTAAAATGAATGACAATCATTATTAACAATAACAATTGTTATTATTGTTGTTGCTATTTTAACACTGGTCTAAATAACAAACTCACTCTAAGTATTTTCTTAGTGTCAGATACTTGGGGCTTTTGTTCTGTATGACAGGTCAGTTTCTGGGTATAGGATTACATACTGCACCATCCTTACAGTTTTGAAAATATTTAATTAGTGTGACTGCTCCAATTTGGTGTTTCTCAGTGTGGTCTTCACATATCTGCCTCTGGGTGGGACTCCAAAATCTGAATTTTTAACAAGCTTCCCCACGCAATTCTGATACACATACGAGTCTGAGAGTCACTACTGTAGACTATTCATGCCTGTGACCTCCTAGTCTTTAGAATGGTCCCTATCTTAGCTGAAAGAAGTCATTGCATCCTTTTTCACTCTTGGCTGGTTCACATGCTTTGATGTAATTTTCAGACAATTATGCTGCAGACTTGAGATTACTTGTTAATCATTGATATTTGCATATTACAGGATTCTCAAAGCAACCTGCCTCTGATATAGGAAGATACTTCTTTTTGAGCCTATATTAAAAACAAAAACAAGAATTCAACACACATAACACTGGTAGCAGTATAAACTGTTACCATTTTTCTGGAAATAAATTTTGCAAAAGTACCAGAGATCTCAAAATTATGCCTGTCTTTTGACCCAGCACTTCTACTTCCTGGGTATTATCCCAGGCAAATAATCAAAGATGATTATAAATATTTATTTATAAGATTGCTTATCATAGTATTCATTATGACTGAATAAGCAACAATCTAAATGTCTAGCAGTTACCTGAGCAAACACATTGATGACACACTCATGTAATTTAACTATTGCCATATGTTGCTGTAATAAAGCTATTTATATATTTTTTTTTCTAGTTTCAAAAAGCAGTGTCAGCTAGGCTCGGTGGCTCAGCCTATAATCCCAACACTTTGGGAGGACGAGGCGAGTGGATTGCCTGAGCCCGTGGGTTCGAGACCAGCCCGGGCAACCTGGGAAGACCTCGTCTCTACAATAAATCAAAAATTAGCTGGACATGGTAGCGCGCTACTGTAATTCCAGCTACTCAGAAGGCTGAGGTGGAAGGATCGCCTGAGCCCAGAAGATCAACGCTGGGGTGGCTGTGAGCGTGCATGCCACTGCACTTCAGCCTGGGCGAAGGAGTGAGACTCAAAAAAAAAAAAAAAGCAGTGTCAATGCATTTTTACTTCTGAAACGTATATATCAAATTTAAATGTTTTGAAGTTTATTCTGTAAAAATGTTACCTGTAGTTATCTCTTAGTAATGGGATAATAAATATTAATTTCTGCTTTTTTAAACCTGTACTTTCTACAGTTGTCACATATGTATACAATAGAAAAAACAACTGAATATAAGTTGAGTGTAAAAGCTTTAATATTTTCACATTATTTTACTATAGCACATCATTCCAGTGTTATCCAGTTACTATACTGCTGATACATTTGCCTTGGAGGGCCAAAATGTGGCAAACAGAGGGCCGAAAGAATTAAAAGGATACTCTGATTCCTAAACAACCCAAATTAGATCTGAATATAAATTAGACTCTACTTTAGGGTAGGCCTTGGTTGTCAGAGCCAGTGTAGTTAGGAGTTCATATCAAAAACTAAAGTAGATCCAAAGTTTGCTTTAATTCTCGACCAGAATAACACCCACTCTTCCAGAAAGCTCCAAGTGCCCTCAAAAATTATTCAGAAACCGAAACCACTCTAGAAAAGATCTAGGCTAGGAAACATGAACACCTTTTAGCAGGGCATTTATACAGCAAAGCATAAAATTAAGAATTAGTATAAAGTAAAACTCAAAAGAAAAACGGTACTTTTTTACATAAAGGGGTTTCAATTCAGAGAGCTCTGTCTTTAAATGTCTCAGAAACACTAAAAGTACTAAACTAAAAAAAAAGTATACAAAGCTCTTAACCCAAGGAAGCTCGTTAACCTTGAAACAATGCAAGACAAATAGGATATGAATTTTTACAGCTAGCCTACTATACAGCCAGTTAAAAAAAAAAAGATACCAGGAGCATAACAAATTGGTTTCCAGAAACAAAGGATGACTTAAAAATTATTTTAAAACAAACAAAAAACTACACTGATAATATTAATATCCAATTAGTGACCATTCTTCAAGCCAGAAAAGTTAAGGTAATTATTGCCAAATAGGAAATATTTACCTTTACATCTTTTTTTTTTTTTTTGAGTTGGAGTCGCCCAGACTGGATTGCAGTGGCCGCTCCCGGCCACCGCAACCTCGACCTGCTGGGCTCCGGCGATCCTTCCGCCTCAGCCTTCCAAGTAGCTGGAATTACAGGCGTGCGCTACCACGCCCGGCTATGCCTTTACATCTTTAAAAGTATTATTTTGAGGTAGGTTAGTGAGTGCAGGAAAATGTGACCTCTGTTTCGCCCTACAAGAAGCACGAAGCCAGTAGCTAAAAGTTTGGAAAACACTTCCAGGTTGTTTACGGTTGGAGTCAGCAAAACAGAGCAGGCCCTCCACCTTCTAGACCACCTGATGATTGTAAGCAGAACACGAGCTTATCACCCAGTCAGACGCCCAAATGAAGGCAAATTCATGGTCCTCACAACCCTCAACTCCACCCAATCACTCTCTTGAAGGGAGAGGAGATAGAAGGCAGTCACCAAGACTTCCTCAAGTCAGTTCTCACTCTGACACTATCCATACTCCCATCCCCTGGAATGTGTACTTTCCTTCCTTGGGGCTCTCCTCTTGAGACTGTCTGTCCTCACTCCCTTTCCCTTTAGGTGTACTTTTGTCTCAATAAACTACTTTACTCACCAATTTGGTGATTTGCTCTTGAATTCTTTCCTTCAGTGAAGTCAAGATCTCGGACGAGAGTTGAGATCTCATCTAAAGAGACCTCCTCTCCAGCAACAATTTCTACTTACTAATTAACCCTTTGCACTTGGAGACATCTTTCGGATCACCTACCAGCAACTCAACTGCACTTTTTTTTTAACAAAATAGTGAAAAACAAACCACTTCATATTAAATAGTATGGCACTGGAGCCAATTATTTTATTGTTATGATACTTGGCTTACAGTGGAATTTTGGACATTGAGAAAAGTATATCTTATACTTTTCTAACATGTGAAACAGTCATTGACAGGTTCATTGATACATGTTGGGCAATAGGAATTTGTCTGATATCTTCCACCCGGTATTTTTCTATTTGAGCAGACAATGCAGTCATATTTTCTTCCTCCCACATGAACAATATGCAATCTATTGTCCAGTCTGTTGATCGAAGACAATGTAGACATACTCGTGATTCCTGAAAGCCACTTCTCAAATGATCGATCGATCAGAAGCTTGACAAATTTCAAATGAGACATAGATTTTTTAAATGGAAAACGTTAAGGAAACATACATCTTAAAAAAAATGTGTGCTTGCATATTTGGCCTGTGTAATCACCAGCAATCTTTTTATATTCCCTGAGAGGTGATATCCAAGTGGTTTGTTAGATTTATGATGTCCCCTCAGAGGGGACATTCAAGTGCAAAGGGTTAAGTCATATGCATCAACTCGCTGATCACAAATTGTGGCCCTCCTCTGTGTGCTTAATGTCTCCATTCCCCAAAGAAAAGTGAGATCTATCATCACACATGTGTGTCCAAACCTGGAGTTGAGAGAAAGTAAGTAACTGCTTCTTGGTGATATCCTTTTAGGGTCTGCATAGAAAGAAAATTAAAAGGGAAAAATGACAATAATGATCCTAAATCAGTATGAGATGGCAACTTGCTGCTACATTAAATTCCTAACAATCAAAAGAAAAGGCCAGCAAACTACAACCCGACAGGCAAATCTGGTTTACCACCTGTTGTTGTAAATACTGTTTATTGGAATACAGCCATGCTCATTCCTCTATGTTGCTTTCATGCTACAATGGTAGAGTTGAGTACGTGTGACAGACAATCTAAGGTTGGCAAAGACTAAAATATTTACTCTCTGGACCTTTACTGAAATAGTCTGCCAACTCTGGATCATGAGAATACAGTTTTCATGCCCTACTTTCAATCTTTAAGCCTAAAAAGACTAGCTGCTAAAGGTCATGGAGATCATAATTGTGCTCACTGTCCTTACTAATGAACGTACAGATTTTGTTACTTTGTTTTTTATTTGATTACTGTTCGTCAAACGATAAGAAAAAATGATTCTTGAAATAGAATTTGGAGATGAAGAAAATTCTGGATTGTCTCAGGTACCTAAAGAGGAGGAAAGTAATGGAAAAACCTCAAGATTCTGATATGGCATAGGCTGTAAAGGATTTCAAAGGCACAGGCCAGGAGAAAGCACAGGCTAGTGAGAGAGGGTGGGAGGATGAAGGGAACAAAAGAAGAAGATGAATGTATTTATTACCCATGAACTGTACACTTAAAAACTGTAAAGACGCTAAGTTATATATGTACATTTTACCTCAATTAAAAAAAATGAGCACAGAGACTAAGTTGTAGAAAGGAGGAGGCATCTCAAAGTTAGAAGAAACAATCAGTCCATTCAACCAGCAAAATACTCCACAAGGTGGTTAATCTTTAGTCTTGGCCTGAGAAACCCTGCATGCACATGGAGAACTTAATGCTCCTCAGTCAGCACATTCAATTTGTAGATGACTGTTGAGAAACGCTTTCTTATGTTAATGTGAATTCTGTTTACCTCTAACATCACTTACTGACCATAACTCTACTCTGAGGCTATTAAAAAACAAGTCGCATTAATTCCTCTTTCACATAAAAGCTCTTTGGGTATCTAAAGGTAGCTAAAGTGGCTCTCTCCTGAGATTGCTATATGGTGATCCTCAAGCTATAATTCCAGTTATTTGGTTTCAAGATCCTTCACTATACAGATCCTTCTCAACTGCTTTAGCTTTGCTATATCATTTCTAAATAGTAGTATCCAGAAATGAATAAAATACTGTGGTTGGACCTCCCTTTTTAAACTCTTCCAATTAATACAGTTTAGATCTTTTGCAGGTAACTGTACTTGAGAGGATTTGCCATAATATGTTTTCTTAAATCCAGTACCCTATTCCAACCTGACAAAGTCTTCATGGATCCTGATTATACTTTCCAAAAATACTTCCCAGCTATTATCATCTGAAAATTCCATTAGCATAGGAGACCTAGGAAACAAAGTGGTCACTGGAGATGGTCATTTGTAATATAACTTCTGCAGGACTTGGTGGGACAGGATTAAAGTTTCCTGAAGGTCAAGACTTTGTCATTTGTCTGTGAATTACACACAATATTTATTACATCTTGCAATAAGTAGACCGCAAACACACTTGTAGAACTGAATCAACAGTATATAAGGGATCTCAGCTGACTGTATCAATCTTGTGAAATGTAGGTCTGATATGATCCTTCTACAATGGCTTCTCAGAACATGATCAAGTTCGCTGTCAGCAGTGCTAGTCTGAGCCTCAAGATTATATTGTTGGCTCATACTTTTTCAGTTACACAATTCTTATAGCTAGTCATTCAATAATGGATATTTTGCTTTAGAATGATGTATTTTATTTTCAGTAGGTTTTATTCCTAAAATTATTTTAGTTAGTAAGGCTGGCAATAAGATTGATTTGCATTCCTTAAGCAAACATCAATTGTTGATGGTAGAGGTAGCAATATCAGCCTAGATTAAAAATGTGTTACATTAAAAAAAAAAAGGAATCAACTTGTTCACAATATAGGCTAAATACCTCTTATCCAAAATGTCTGAGACCAGAAGTGTTTCAGATTTCCTAATTTTTTCAGATCTTGGAATATTTGCATCATACTTATCAGTTGAGCATCCCTAATACAAAAATCCGAAAATCAAAATTTACAATGAGTATTTCCTTCGAGCATCATGTTCAGTGCTCAAAATGTTTTGGATTTTACAGCAATGTGAATTTTGACTTTTCATATTAGGGATGCTCAATCCATAGTTGAGTTGACTACAATTAAGGTAAGGTAGTCAGATGTCCTTCATTTATTAGTACAATACTGAATTCTACCTTCTATTCTTGCTTGGCACAGAGTAAACCCTCACTAAATATTTTTCCCACTATGTGATCACTCAAATGCTTCTTGATGGCAAACTGACCCACACTCCTCCTCATCTTTTCAAGGCTTCAAAACTAACATAACAGATTCTTTGTCTTAGAGGCTCAGTCATATTATAGCAAGATATGTAGAAAATTTGACAAAAGAAACAAGTGGCTGTTCAACAGATTCCCATAAACCTCTAGCATAGCTCACAATCCCCTCTCTTCTCTCTATCCCCTAAATTCATCAGGCTTCATTCTTCATTAGGGTTATTACAGTTCTTCACTCAATTTTTGCCAAACTAATTATCAATCATCTAAAGTTTTAAATTCATCCTTCTGTTTCTGACCCTGCATTTCCCTACTTTACAAACATTAAAAATAAAAGAACTGACACTGAATACTGAAGAGCAAGAAGATGGAAAGTCTCTCTGAAATTTAATTACTTTCTGATAGATATTTCTGAGAAAAAACATATTAGGAAAAAAATGGGCCATTGGCTTGCTAAACTACCATTTGTTTTTTAAGTTATCGCCAGGCCATGTTTTTCCCTCTCCCTCTCCCTATATTTTCCAATCTAAAAAAAAACACTCTGATCCAGAAGGACCATTTTAATAATGACAATATAAGAAAGAAGAAAATCACTCTCTATACTAGTATTTACAGAAATTTCAGTTCATTATCCAAGGATAGACACGCGAACCAGCTGTTCCCCCTTCCTATTTAAAAACTAAATAAAATAAAACTCATCCTGGCCTTCTTATTGGTAGAATACTACTTACAGAAAAAAATAGTGTTGCTAGATCACTGCCCAAAACTTACTCTTTGTTTAGTGGGGACATTAGGTGGCTAATATGATTAATTATAAGATTTCTATCTCATTTGATTTATTTTAATTACCCCTATAAATTATTTCATAAGAAAAAAATTTTTAAAGTATAGTCACAATTAACTGAAGCATAATTGGTTTCACTGCTATGCACCCCACTCCACACCAAAAAAATTCAAAGGGGACAGGGTAGAGAAAAGAATAAAAGATCGGCCGGGCTCGGTGGCTCAGCCTGTAATCCCAGCACTCTGGGAGGCCGAGGTGAGTGGATTGCCTGAGCCTGCAGGTTCGAGACCTGCCTGGGCAACTTGGCGAGACCTCATCTCTACAATAAATCAAAAAATGAGCCGGGCGTGGTAGCGTGCGCCTGTAGTTCCAGCTACTTGGAAGGCTAAGGCAGAAGGATCACTGGAGCCCAGCGGGTCGAGGCTGTGGTGGCTGGGAGCGGCCACTGCACTCCAGTCTGGGTGACAGAGTGAGACTCCAACTCAAAAAAAAAAAAAAAAAGAATAAAAGATGAAGCTGAAGCATTTGAAATTTCATTCTGTCCCTTGTTTATACTGTAGAGCAGGTCTCCTTCAAATAAATCCTTTCATAAGTTCAGTAAATCCTTCAACTGGACGGGGCAGAATCAATATAAAAGGTTTGATGGCCATAACACTTTTGGTTGTGTTTAAAAAAAATTATGAAATGACAACTCTTAATGTTGCTGCACAAGTTTCCTCCTTCCCTCCTAAACACCCACAGATTTCATCTTTTTAAGTGAGAAAACCGGTTTATAAGAGTTCAGCACAGACAGATTTCCCAGCTAAAGAAAAGAGAAGTCATCTTTGGAAAGAAAAAATTTCTGGGAGTTCTGGAGATGTGTAACAGGTATACACAGGGGAAAACTGAATACCTGACTGTTGACATTAACATCGATGTTGGATCGAGGGGACGGCAAAGGACTGTTCTCCATCTCCAGCTGTTTGAGCTTTTCTGAGGCATCTTTAAATGCTGAAGAAAAAAAAAGGTAAAATAGTCCCTCAGTCTGCTAGGCTGTCACAGCTGTGTAAGGGTATGGTTTTGTTTTCTCAACACCAGTTACCATTAACTAAAAGTAACAATCCAGATAAACACAAAATAAACATATTTTCTTTCCATATCCAAATATCTCACCATTAATCTGATTAAGAGTTAATTATTAAATATTAATTAAGTAAGAGTCGATCGGAGCAGTCCTAAAAAGCAAGTGGATGTGGAATCTCCACAGCATGTGTGGTTAAGACGGTTTACCTAGCCAAGAGACTCAAAAGGCAGAGAAGACTTGTGACAGGGTCCCCTTCTTCCACAACAACCCAAGCTCATGCCTAACCTTAACACTTTGCCACCTTCACTCCTTAGCCTGCTTATCCACTGCCTAAAACAAATTTATATAGTTTGTGGAGCAAATTAATGAAGGATATACACTGATTCATTCATTGATTCGACATATTACATATTGGTGCCATCAGATGTAATGCAGAACAAGCATTTTGTCTTCATTACATTCTTCCTAGCTGAAAAATACATTACAAAGTTCTTTAACCACTGAAAAGGAAATACATTAAATAGAATTCATCTTTAAATGAACTCTAGTTTAACTGGCTACTCTGAAAAAATCTTATTTTAAAGGGATTACACTGATGTGGGCTTAAATTTTACACTGCCACTAGACAAAAAAAGTTGTTGAATGCCTAATAATTTCTATATAATCAGGTAGAAGAGGAAGAAACTTTGAAATCATGTCCTCTGGGGTCAAAGGGATCTTCTAAAAGTGTTCATCAGTTAACCAAATGAAGTCTCTCCCTGGCTGCAAAGGAGAATCAAATGGGGAGCTTTCAAGAAATACTCCCTCCCAGAGCTCACCCTAGAATAGTTATATCAGCATCTCTGGAGGTAGAATTCTGGCACGAGTAGCTTTTAAAACTCTCCGGATGATTTTAGTGTACAACCAAAGCTGAGAACCACTAACTTGACACTGCTCTTCTCAAAATCTTCCCTCCCCATTCACTTAATTGCTACCTCCTGGTTTTCTTATGCTTCAAATTACTTGACACTGATTTTTAGCATGATGATGTTGAAATAAAACATGCTTTAGCTTCTGCTGATAAATTAATACTTTTGGGTGGGTTGAAATAAAGCTCCTTCTGCTACTTCTGTTTGTCTGAGGAATACCCTGAGATGAATGATATGCTGTTTTTAAAAGTTACTATTTGTAACTAGTTACTTATGTGAATCAGAATTTTGACAGTACAATAAAAATAAAATACAGTATAAATTGGATACCAAGAGTGTAACACCTTAACAACATAAAAATGCTCTAATTATTCTCATTGATTGATTTTGAGTAAATGTTATAAATTATAACTAAGTAAATTCAACTATTAATGAAACCTCCAGACTGGAAGAACTTCTTCTGTCACAAACTCAACAACATTCAAGCTCTGCTTGAATACTTTCTATAAAAAGGAGCTCACTAACTCTTAGGTACCTATTTCTATGACATGGTAGATTCTTTCCTATACTGATGCAAAATTTGCTTTCCAATACTTGCAAATTGCTCATCCAAGATTCACCAATAAAGTGTCATAAAATAAATTCTTTGATATACCAGACTTTCCTTTTTTTTTTTTTTTTTTTGAGTTGGAGTCTCACTCTGTTGCCCAGACTGGAGTGCAGTGGCCGCATCCGGCCACCACAGCCTCGACCTGCTGGCTCCGGCGATCCTTCCGCCTCAGCCTTCCGAGTAGCCAGAATTACAGGCATGCGCTACCACGCCCGGCTGATTTTTTGATTTATTGTAGAGATGAAGTCTCGCTGCCCAGGTGGGTCTCGAACCCGCGGGCTCAGGCAATCCACTCACCTCAGCCTCCCAAAGGCACGGGATTACAGGCTGAGCCACCGAGCCCAGCGATATACCAGACTTTCAAATATTTGGAGAGTCAGTCCATCTCATTTGATCTTATCTAGGCCATTTTTAATTCATTTTACTGTTACCATAATCTAATACAATCTGCTAATACAACACTATGATACCGCTGAAGGGATTAAACTTTAAAAATTCACATAACAGGCAAAATGGAATATAAGTATAATCAATACTACCATCTCTATAAAGAAGGCTACTTTGATTTTAACTCTGGAAATAATCTTCATTAAGCTAGTCATGCTTCTGGCCAAATTTAAATCTTGATGGCTTGCTATGTCTCACATCATTCTAGTGATAAAGAGCAAACATTTCCAACATGAAATGGAATCAGAGCAGGACTGTTAAAACTGGACTAACAACAACAAAAAAATTACTGCAGAGAAATACATGAGCAATAGTAGTAAAGGATGTTTACTTAATCTAATAACTGACTACCACCTTAAAAAAAATCAAATTAGAACATCGGTCCGAATTATCAGTGTGACAAATCAATAAAGTTAATTCTTGTTTTCCTGATGTCAAACTAACAAGTACAATTTAAACACGCTTGATGTCAATAAAAGCAACCCTGATGTCCCAGAACTTTGTTTGCAATGGTTACTTAGGAAACAAAAGAACACATTTTTAACACCTCTTACCAGCAGCACTTCAGCATGTTCTATTAACCAGAAGTGTTGTGGGACTTTTCACTAACGCTTCTTATTTCTAAATTACTAAATACTATTGCTGTATTTTACACTCTTTAGAAGCACCAGCATACTCACTGGCAATTTTCTATGAGTTGTGTAAAGACTATGTCTAATCTTAGCCTGTGAAAGAAATCAAATTGGCAAGAGCCATATAAATACAAGCTGCTTTAAAATGAATACACATTACATTGAGATTCAGTAGGAAGCTACTGTTTAAAAACAGGTTATGCTTTAATATCAAACTAAACTCACAAATATACAGACATTTTCAGCAAGCAATTTACGTTCTCATTTTAACCTTTAAAAAAGGCTTCAAAAGCAGTATTCTTTTTTGTAATATTTACTTTTGTGGGCCTAGGCGATAATAATCCTCATTAATAACAAACTATTTCTAAGAGCTAATAGAATATTCAAACATTTGTTCAATCCTGTGCCCTTGAAAAATCTTTTTTTTTTTTTTTTTGAGTCATGGTCTCACTGTGTTGCCCAGGCTAGACCTCCAGGCTCAGGCAATCCTTTCACCTCAGCACCCTGAGTAGCTGGGACTACAAGCGCATACCATCATGCCCAGCTAATTCGGCTAATATCTTATTTTTATTTTTGGAGAGATGAGGTTTTGCTATGTTTCCCAGCCTGGACTTGAACTCCTGGGCTCAAGTAATCCACCTACCTTGGCCTCTGAAAGTGCAGAGATTACAAGCATGAGCCACCATACCCGGTCCTTTTTCCCCCTCTTCCTTCTTAATTTTCACTCAAGAAACAAACTAAAAAGCAAATTTAAAAATTCTTAAATATTTAATAACTTATAAATGATATATATGTTTAATGGCTCAATTATGTTGTCTTGAATATTTCAATGTTCCCCTAAGTCAAAAAAGGCAAGAAGGCATAACTATTCTGAATTAAATCTAAAAGTTCAACTATTACATAAAATATTGTTGGAGAAACTGATTTTAAAATCTCATTTCAAAGGGAGATAAAACAGGTATCATTGATATATTATAGAACATTTACTTACTCCCACATTCAATTTCAGATTCCTCTAAACCAGTCTGCCTGGTGGTTATGTTAATTTCATCCAGTGCTTGGGATGTTTCCATAGTGTCTGATGCCCCAATTACATCACCAATTGTTGTTTCCAATAAGTCTGGGCTAGCCAGCAAATCAATATTCAGAGGCAAACTGCAAAGTTAATAGAAAACTTACTTAGACCAAGAAATTTACCATGAAAACAATTTAATATACAGTTTGCCCTCCATGTCTGCAGGTTCCAGGGAATCTGTGGATTGAACAAGCTGTGGATTGAAAATATTCAAAAGAAAAATAAATTAAAAATAACAATATACCAATAAAAAGTACAAATAAAAAACAATATAGTTTAACAACTATTTACACAGCATTTACATTAGGTATGATTTAAATTATACAGGAGGATGTATGTAGGTTATACACAAATCCTACACCATCTAATATATGGGACTTGAGCATCTGAGGATTTCGATACTAACAAAAAGCTTTGGTTGGAAAAAGATTTATGGAAGAGTTTGAATCCCAACTGGCTTTATTCATCTTCCAAAATCCTCTAGGCAGACTTCTCTCAGACAAAATAAAGTAAAAAACCCTAGGTTAGCCTCCCACCTAAAATAACCTCAGGGAGAAAAAGAAACTATTTTCAAAACACTAGGCATCAGGCAACAAGAGACAATGCTTCTGAGAAACGGGAAACAAATGAGGTAAGTCCTACAAAAATCTTCAGAGCATTTCCAGGTCATGGCCCAGGGTGGGGGCGGGGATGGGGCACAGCATGGACGACTCCCTTCGCTGAGAAAAGGAGCCGCAGTCGAGGGAGCCAAAGGCCGCTAGAAGTCGCAGGACCGAGCAGCCTCAGCGGGGAGAGAAACACCACAAGAGAGCCCTGAAGGTATGCAGACAGTTCCTCTCAAGCATTCAGCAGAGTACTGGCTGATAAGAAGGTGTGTGTGGGGAAACTCCACACACTGAACAGATTACAGGGAACCACTGGCATTCACACCGGGTCATGGCCTGTTTCCATCGACTGACTGTATTTTTTAAAAATTTACTAATAGAGACCGTTTCTTGCTATGTTGCCCAGGCAGGTTTTGAACTCCTAGACTCAAGCAATCCTCCTTTCTTAACCTCCCAAAGTGCTAGGATTACAGGAGTTAGCCACTACACCTGACCCAGACTGTAAATATACATAATTCACAGGGCATTGCCTTGATAGTGAAGAAAAATTAACCTAGACTGAGCATTGCAACACTCACCTAACAAATCATGAAAGCGAGATCTAAAAGGATCAAACTGTTTCCAAGTAACTTAACTGCATCCCAAAACAAAGCTCAAGAAGATTTAGAGGATTACAAAAATATCTAGTACTCAACAAGGTAAGAGTCACAATGTCAGACATTTAAAGATTACCAGGAATACAAAGAGGCAGAAAAAGACATACCATACTAAAGAGAATAATCAATCAAAAATAACCTAGAAATTATGAATTTTGCAGTAACTTGGAAGGACTGAGAGTCTATAACACTTAGCAAGCTATCACAGAAACAACAAATTGAATACCACATGTTCTCATTCATAAGTGAACCCTGAATAGTTATAACGCTATAAGAAAGGGGTTGGCAGTGGTGGGAAACTGCCAAGGGAGGGAGGACAGTGGTACACTTCATCAATAAGGGTACGTGATCTCAAACCAGGTGAAGTGGGGACCAAAGTGAGGCCCAAACTTTACCTGTACAATGACCATTTGTATACCTAACCCTGAATTGTACTGCACATCTTTAAAATAAAAATTTTTTCAAGTTAAAAAGAAAGAAAATAACCCAGGACTAATCTAGATGTTAGAATTAGCAGAGAAAGACATTAAAAATTATTATAATTGTATTCCATGTTCTAAAAGTTAAGCAGAGATATGGAAGACATAAAAAAGACCCAAATCAAACTTCTAGAGATGAAAACGACAGTATCTGAGTTAAGAAACATATTGGCAGGGATTGATAGATTAGACATTAGAAAAAACACTGAACTCTAAAGTACAGCAATAAAAACTATTCAAAATAAAACAAGAAAAAAAAAAAAAAGAATTCCCCCAAAAGAAAAGAGTATCAGTTAGTTAGCTGTAGAACAACTTCAAGCAGCCTATTATAAAGATAAGTGGAGTCTCAAAGTAGGGGTGGGACAGAACAAATACTTGAAGAAATATGGCTGAAAATGTTCCAGATTAGATAAAAACTATAAACTCACAGATCGAAGAATATCAACAAACTCCAGACACAAGAAATATGAAAAAAAAACTACACCAAAGCACCTCACATTAAAACTGCTTAAAACCACTGCACTCCAGTCTGGGCAACTGAGTGAGACTCCAACTCAAACAAACAAACAAACAAACAAACAAAACAAACAAACAAAAAAACCAACAATAAAAATATAAGAACAGCCAGAGACATAATGTTCAAAAGAACAAAAGTGAGAATGATGGCAGATTTCTCACTAGGAACAATGCAAACTAGGTCAGTGGAGAATATCTTGAAAGTACTGAAAGAAAAACATTACCAACTAAAATTTTATACCTAGCAAAAAAAAAAAAAAAGCTTTCAAAAACAAAGGTGAACTTTGTATCAATGCAAGAGAAAAGCAAATGTGCAAAAATTTGCAAGAGAAATGCAAAAATGTATACATGAATGCTAAAAGAAGCATTATTCCTAATAGCCAAAAAGTGGAAACAACCCAAACGCCCATTTATGAATAAATGTGATATATCCATAGAGCTAAATACTATTCGGCAATAAAAAGGATAAATTACATGCTACAAGATCGATGACCCCTGAAAACATAATGGGAAAAAAAGCCTGTCATAAAATACACATATTGCATAATTCCGTTTATATGAGGTGTCTGTCTGGAATAGCCAAATTCATAGACCCAGAAAGTAATTTCATGGTTACCAGGAGCTGGAGGAGAGGTCGGGGAGGAACAGGGATTGACTGCTGTGGTATGAAGTCTCAAATTCGATTCAATAAGAAGTGCTTCCTTAACACCCGTGAGCCTAACGGGGCCCCAAATTCATCACTGTAGGTTTCTATCACCACATATGCTCCTCACACAGCGGGAAAGACTCCCCATCCAGCTAGTTCTATTCTCAATTGGACCAGCTACACTCTACCAAGTCCATAACCTAATTCCAACTTTCTGTTAGCTTGCAAAAGTATTCAAATAAGTCACTCACAGTCTCTGGTGGGAAACGGGGGTCACCTTACCCTTTTATTACTATGAAACATGCCATTTACAGCTTGTTTGCGCACTCTGCTCCCAAGTGCAACAGCTGTGTGCCTCTACATTGTTTTAGGTTTCCTATTCCCCTGGGTTGAGTTCATACAGCAGTCATCTCTTACATCCATTTTACATGGTTTCAGTTACCTGAAGTCAACCATGTGCAAAAATAGGAGAACAGTACAAAAATATATTTTCAGAGAGTTATTACACTCACATAACTTTTATTACAGTACTTTTATAACTGCTCTATTTTATAATTAGTTATTATTGCTAATCTCTTACTGTGCCTAATTTCTAAATTAAACTTTATCATATGTATGCATGTATAGGAAATAACATAGTATATATAGGGTTCCGTAATATTCACAATTTCAGGCATCCACTAGGGTCTTGGAACAAATCTCATGCAGGTAAGTACTTACTACTGTAAATTATATGACTAATAAATTGCTGTTCATCTCACCTGTCTTGTGTTGAGTATCATGTGTTCTGCCATTTCCTAGTATTTAAGGCAGGAGATCCCTCCCTCACCAAAAGGGGGCATAGAAGGAATCAGAACAACTGTTAATTGAGCACAGAGTTTCATTAAGGAAAACAACGATGTTCTAAAACAGGACTGCACTGATAGCTGCACAACCCTATTAATATGATAAAAACACAACTGCCCACATTCAATGAATAAGATGGTATGTGAATTATACCTTAATAAGGCAGTCTAAAAAAAAAAGGCAAAGAAGAGACATCATCAGATATTTAAAAAAAAATTCATGACCAGAAGCCTACACGTTAAAAACAACAGTTAAAGAAATACCTTCAGACAAAATGCCAGATGAAAGATGTGAATCTAAACAAAAAAATAAAGAGCACTGGAAAGAGTAACTACAAATGTAACACATGTAAGAGTTTTTTCTTAATATTTAAAGTGTTGAAAGAGACAACCACTTAAACAAAAAATACAATGCATATGGTTTATAACATATAAAAATAAAATGTTTGACATATGATAGCACAGAGGCTAGGAGAAATGAAAGTACACTACACTGTAAGGTTCTTACAGTATACACAAAATAGTATCACATCACTTGAAAGTAGACTGTGATAAAGCTGTACAAGAGGGAACCTAAAAATTTTTATTAAAAACTGTGTATTTATTCTTACATGTTTAAACTTTAGGCGCCTTCAAAATACTTTCTGCTTGATGTCATAACCAACCGAGACGATTTTTCCACTGTAGGAAAACAGTTTTTGAACTCGTCAATTTTCATGCCCTTTAGTGCTTCTGCCATTTTTTGTTTCATCTCTTCTACATCAGCAAAACGTTTCCCTTTGATGATTTTTTTCACCAGGGGAAACAAAAAAAAGTCACTTGGGGTGAGATCAGTGAATATGGTGGATGGGTCATGGGGATCATGCCATTTTTTGACCAAAAACTGCTGAACACTCAGCGTGGTGGGGGCAGGAGCACTCATAAATCACCCATCATAAAATGGGCAAATGCGCTGAAAGAATCTTCCCCCAAAATTCACTAAAGCTGAAAGCAGCCCCTCACGACAACGTAGGTTGGTTATATTGATGCTGATGGGTTCCCAGAACACCTACCTAGTATAATCTGTACTACAAGGGGCTACGCTCCAAAAAATAATTCCGGTTTTCTGTGGGTCCCCCTCTGTACATTTTAAAGCAATCAATAAATAAGAAAGCAAAGAAATATAGCTAAGGAGTGAAGAACATAAGTGGAATCAAGAGTGGGTTTCTTTTTTTAGAAACAGGGCTTCACTCAGGCTGGAAAGCAGTGGCACGATCACAGCTTACCACAACCTTGAATTCTTGGGGTCAAGAGATCCTCTTGTTTCCATCTCCAGAGTAGCCACCGTGCCCAGCTAATTTTTTTAAATCATTTTTTGTAGTAACAAGGTCTTCCTACGTTGCCCACACTGGTCACAAACTCCTATCCTCAAGTGATCTTCCCACCAACCTCCCAAAGTGCTAAGATTACAAGCCACAGTGCCTGGCAAATAAAAAATATTTGATTAATAAAAAATATACTGAACAAACAGAAAACAAATTTAACAATAGACTCAAATTTAATCATATTAATAATCACATTAAAAGGAAATGGTCTAAAAATGCCAATTTTTAAATGTAGAAACTGTCAGGATGCAAAATCCAATTATATACCACTTACATGAAACACAACTTAAATATAAACAAAGAGATTAAAAAACAAAGGATAAACGATACAGCATGCTAACAGAAGGCAAAACAAAGGTGGAACAGATATATTGACATTAAAGTTGAGCTCAGTGAAAAGAATATTACCAAAAACAAAGACAATAATTTCATAATGATAAGGGGCTCAATTAATCAAAAGAATGTAACAATCCTAAATATTGTTCTACCTAATGATAGGGCTTCAAAATACGTGAGGCCAAAACTAACAGAACTGAAAAGAGAACTGCATAGGTCAATAATCATAGCCAGCATCTCTCTTACTAATTGACAGAACAAGCAGGCAGATAATCAGCAAGGATACAGTAAACTTGAACAACAGAATATGTGTTCTTCTCAAGTGCACAAAAAATAATCACTAAGAAAGACCCTATTCTGGTCTATAAAACAAGGCTCAAAAATTCAAAGAAATTCAAGCTACATAAAATGTGCTTTGATCAGAACATAATTAAATTAGAAATCCAAAATAGAAAGATCCTTGAAAAATCCTTAAATATTTGGAAACTATGTAACACACTTGTAACTATAACCCATGAATCAAAAAAGACAGCAAAAGAAAAATGAAAAAAAAAAAACAAAAACCTTGAGCTAAATGAAAGCACAACATATCCAAAGTTGTGAGATGCCACTAAAGCAATAATTGGAGTAAAAATTTGTAGCACTAATTACCTCATTAAAAGAGAAGAATGTTCCCTTCAATGACCTAAGATTACATCTTGATAAAAAAAGAAAAATAAAAGAGCAAATTAAACCCAAAGGGAGGAGAAAGATAGGAGACACTAAAGATCAAAGGGGAAAAAAATAGAGAAAATCAAACCAAGAGCTGGTTCTTTGAGAAGCTCAATATAATTGATAACTTCTAGCTTAGATAATCAGGAAAAAGAAAAGGAATACATACATATTTACTAATATCAGGAACAAGAAAGGTGGTGTCACCGCTGATGCTACAGAAATTAAAATGGCCTATGGGAATATTATAAATTTTATGCCAACAAATTCAACAACTTAGATGATATGGACAATTCCTTGAAAGACATAAACTGCCAAAGCTCATTAAAGAAGGAACAGAAAATCCAAATAGACACATAAAAGAAATTAAATTAGTAACTCAAAAATCTTCCCACCAAGAGAAGCTCAGGCCCAGATGACTCCCTTGGCAAGTTCTGCCAAATATTTAAAAAAAGAAATAATACTAACCTTCAACAACAATTCAGAAATAGAGAAAGAGGTAAAACTCCTCAAATTCATTCTGTGAGCTCATTATTATCCTAATATCAGAGCCATATCAAAGACGTAACAAAAAAATCAAGCAAGAAATAAAAGGGGCCGGGCTGTAATCCCAGCACTTTGGGAGGCTGAGGCAAGTGGATTGCCTGAGCCCACAGGTTCGAGATCCAGGTCGATGCTGGGGTGGCTGTGAGCATGCCACTGTACTCCAGCCTGAGTGTCAGAGTAAGAATCCAACTCGGAAAAAAAAAGAAAAGGACTGTCCACATGATTTAGACCAGTAATATAAAGTTGGCTTAGCACCCCAAGATCAATTAACATAATATTACCATCTTAGTCAGTAGATGCAGAAAAAGCATCCGACAAAATCTAACACCATTCATGATAGTAACTTTCAACAAACTAGGAACAGAATGGAACGTCCTCAATCTGACAAAGGGCATCTACAAAAAACTGACCTAAAATCACACTGAACAGTGAAAGAGTAAATGCTTTCTTTCTCCCTTAATTTAGAAAATAAGACAAAGATGTCCACTCTTGACACTGCTATTCAACATCATACTAGAGGTTCTAGCTTGTGCAATAAGAAGAAAAAGGAAAAGAATAGAAAAGTAAATCAAAAGCATCCAGATTGGAAAGGAAGAAGTAAAAAGGTGGAGGTTTTTATGCACACATGACAGAATCTACATAGATGTAGAAAATCTAATGAGAATCCACAAAACACTACAAGAAAGTAATAAACGAGGCCAAGCACAGTAGCTCACACCTGTAATTCCAGCACTTTGGGAGGCAGAGGCAAGAGGATTGCCTGTGTCTAGGGGTTCAAGACCAGCCTGGGCAACATGGTGAGACTTCACTTCTACAGTAAATAAAAAAATTAGACGGATGTGGTGGTGCATGCCTGTGGTTCCAGCTACTTGGAAGGCTGAGGCGGAAGGATAGCCTGAGCCTGAAGGATTGCCTGAGCCCTGCAGATCGAAGTTCCGGTAGCTATGATTGTGCCACTGCACTCCAGCCTGAGCGACAGAGTAGACTGACCAGAAAAAAAAAAAAAAAGGAGGGAGGGAGGAAGGGAGGGAGGAAGGAAGAGAGGCAGGGATGGATGAATGAATACACGCGCATATAAAATTGACATACGAAAATCAATTGTGTGTGCATACACTAGCAATAACAGGAAACTGAAAACATTTCATTCCTAGTGGCATCAAAAGGAATAAAAACAAAGCCATTAAAAATATATTAAAAGGGATCCAAATAAATGGAAAGGCATTTCATGTTTGCAGATTGGAACACTTAATATTCAAGATGGCAACTCTCCCTAGACTGATATGTAAATTCAATGTACTCACTATCAAAATCCCAGCAGAATTTTCTTGTAGAATTGACTAGCCTATCCTAAAATTTAGGTGGAAATTAAAAGTAGCTAGAATAGCCAAAACGGTTTCAAAAAAAGGACAAAACTGGAAGATGGACCACAAAATTTCAAGACTTACTATAAAAGCCACAGTAAGCAAGACAGGGTGGTACTGGCACAAAGTGAGGTGTGTAAATCTGCTGAGAGTTCATAATTCCTTATATTTATGGCTGATTTTTGCTAAGATAAATCAACGGTAAAAAATACAGTCTTTACAACAAATAATGCCAGGACAACCAGATATATAGACATGAAAATACTCATTTAGCCCCTATCTCACACTATACAAAAAATTAAATGAAAATGGGTAAGAAACCTAAGTGCTAAGAGCTAAAGTGGTAAATAGAACAAAACAGAGAGGAAAAAACCGTTGTGACAATGAGTTGGGTAAAGTATTCTTAGATATGATACCAAAGGTATCATCCATAAAAGAAAAACTTAGTAAGTTGGACTTTATAACAATTAAAGAGTCAAAAAGACCATTATGATAATGAAAAGCCACAGACTGGGAGAAAGTTTTTTTTGCATATTTTGTATCTGACAAGGGACTAGTATCCAAAAGACACAAAGAACTCTTAAGGCAATACACATATGTTAGTTAAGTTAGGAAGGGTTGATCATGTATGGAAGAATACAGTAATTAAGAGAAAACTAAAGTGGAACATTCACCCCTTTCCAAAAACAACAGCGATAAAGTCCTGATGAACTAGAGTTCAAACCAAGGGGCACTCAAAGGGCTGAGAGTGAAAAAAGGCACTGGGTTCAAAAATCCAACTCTTGACCGAGTGCAGTGGCTCACGTCTATAATCCCAGCACTTTGGGAAGCAGAGGAAGGAAGACTGCCTGAGCCCAGGGGTACAAGACCAGCCTGGGCAACCTGGTGAGACTTCATCTCTATAATAAATCAAAAAATTAGCCAGGTGTGGTGGTGAACACCTGTAGTTCCAGCTACTTGGAAGGCTGAGGTGGAAGGACTGCCTGAATACTGCAGGTAGAGGGTGAGGTAACTGTGATCATGCCACTCTACTCTAGCCTGGGTGACAGAGATATAAAATAATAATAACAATAACAACAACAGGCTGTTGTTTATCTGAAGGCAATTTATACCACATTCTTGTGTGTCACTGTTAGGAAATTTTCAGGGGTAACATCAGATAAAACACCTTTCCCAACTGAATCTTCTGCAAAAACCATTTCAAAATTTATCTCTGTATTTTCTGGAAATTTGTTAAACAGAGATAAAAAACTAAAATGTCAATGACCCGTGCTCAATAACTGTTTAAACTCACTGCATCCACTTTTCTTCCTTAGGGAGAAATGTGTATCATTTATACAGTGATTATTATTCCTTCATCCAGAAAGATTTACTTAGCTATCCCACTGAAACTTGCAAACTGATAAGGGCATGCAAACTACAAATAAGCAAATATTCAAAAGAAGGATTTTAAAAGTATGATCTGGTAAAAGCAAATAATTCATCCCCAAGGAGTCCATCATATACAAATAAAAACTGTAAGACTTATTTTACTTTGCTTGTCTCTCTAAAACAGATAAATAACTAATTATCCTGCTATAATAGCTATTAGCAAATTGAAGTCTTATTTAACTTGTTAGTGTGTTTTGTTTTTATTTCTTATGTCAACCTGCCTCACACAGGTAGGGACAAAAATATACAATATACTGGAAAATTAAAATAAAATATTGGTTATTTGAAAAGACAGACTAGATACATAGGAAAAAAGAGCACAAATGAAAAATGAGATAGCATTTCAGATGCTTCAGATAAAGAATTAAGAGAATACCATGCATAACTATACAGAAAAAACTGAAAACTTAAAAAAAATTAGGCTCTATTAGCAGAAATAGAGACCCTGATTAGACCAAAAACTATTAAATAATCAATTTAAAGTCTTCCCATAAAGAGAAAACTTGGCCTATGCAACTTTATAGAAGGGTCCTACCAAACCTGCAGGTAACAGGTCATTCCCAGTTTCACACAAACTTTCCAATTTTTTAAAATGAGGGACTATTCCTCAGCTCATTCTATGAGACTATAATTAATCCAGTAAAACAGTGCAGAGGTAAGAAAATTTATAAGGTCAATTACACTCATGAACATCAAGTTAAAAATCCCAAACAAAACAGCAGCAAATGAAATCCATGAATTCATGGTGATGTTCATATAAATATATACATGTGATTAAATGCCACAGAATTACACAGGAAGATGTACCAAAAAAGTGTTTGCAAAAACTGGTGAAATCTGAGTAAGATCTGCAGTCTAGTTAATTACACTGTGCCAATCAGTTACGGGGATTTGATAATATACTATAATTATCACCATTAGAAGGAGAGTGGAAATAGACATACACACACAAATATAATTTCTGACACAAAGCAATGAGGAAAAATAGACTACTCAATAAGTGATGCTGAGATGATGAATAACCCATTTGAGAAAACAATGAAATTGGATCGCAATTTCACACTTTATGCAAATTAATTCCTGATTTAAATGTGAAAAGCAAAACTACTAAACTTAAAAAACAACATAAGGGAATAGGTTTATAATCTCAAGATAGGAAAAAATTCTTGAGACTTAAAAAATTACACAAAAGAAAAAACTGGTAAATTCAACAATAGGTCATGAACAGTATAAACATGTTCAAAGCATAATTGTCTTAGCAGACCCAAAATGGAAGAAAAAGTAGATGTACATCAACAAAAAATGGACATGGCTTGGTAGTTCCTAAATTTAGATCTGGAAAACTACACAGAACTATAATGAATTAGCAATCTCTACAAGCATTAACATGGAAGGTTCTCAAAAGCAGAGCACTGACCAACTTGCAAAACAATGTGAGTATGACTCAACTTACATAAAGTTCAAAATCAAGCAAAAATAGTTAGGTATATAACACACATGGCAAAATTACTTTAGAAGAGTAAGAAAACAATTAAAATAAAATTTAGAATAGTAGATCTCTTGGAAAGAGTCATTGGATTAAGGGCACAGAAGACTTCTAAAGAAGCAACAATTTCTATTTCTTAATCTGAAGAATGATATTCAAATTGAACCTATGAGTTTATTGACTCGTCTCTCTATATATTTTCACAATAAATTTATTAAATAAGGGGCAAATGGAAAATATTTTTATGGGTAACATCAAGTTATTTTTGTTCTTTTCTTTAATGGGAAAAGTCCTTTTGAATCTTTATTATCCAAATTCCATAAAAAAATTTAAAAGTTAAAAAAAATTCTCATTCAACACTAATTTCACAAATACACTTGTCTATTTTGATATTCTTTTTTTTTCACTAGTACCATAACGATTTATCATTACATGTAAGAAAACTGTCCTTCTTTTGGCAGGAAACATAACTTTCTTCATTTTTAATTTCTTTTATTTCTTCATAAGGCTTGAGGTCCTTAAATTTGAGGCAAAGAACCAGGATGGTACAGCAGATTCAATTATCTCTTTCTTCTTAAGGAACCTTATGGGAAAAGGAAAGACCACTGGAAATCATTGTGAGAGCTGCAAGAAATTATGAGAATATTGAAGAAATGTTTCTCCTAATTTGTAAATCTGAGGCCGAGTGTGATGGCTCATGCCTGTAATCTCAGCACTTTGGGAGGCCGAGGTGGGAGAACTGCTCGAGGCCAGGACTTCAAGACAAGTCTAGACAACAAAGCAAGATCACATCTCTACCAAAAAAAAAAAAAAAAATCAGCCGGGCATGGTGGCACAAGACTGCAGTCTCAGCTACTTGGAAGGCTGAAGCAGGAGGATCGTTTAAGACTAGGAGGTGGAGGCTGCAGTGAACTATGATTGTGCCACTGCACTCCAGCCTGGATGACAGAGCAAGACAATGTCGCTCAAAAAAAAGTAACTAAAAATAAATTATAAATCTGGCTGGGCACAGTGGTTCACATCTGTAATTCCAGCAATCTGAGAGACCAAGGCAGAGGGATTGCTTGATGCTTGAGTCTAGGAACTCTAGACCAGCCTTGGCAACACAGTGAGACCTCATCTCTACAAAAAACAAAAAGCAACTGCCAGGTGTGATGGCACACACCTGTAGTCCTAGTTACTTGAGAGGCTAAGATGGGAGGATTGCTTAAGTCTAGGAGGTCAAGACTAGAGTGAACTGCGACCCTGTCACTTCACTCCAGCATGGACAACACAGTGAGACTCTGTCTCAGAGAAAGAAGTTGTAAATCTATGTTGATGGTCATATGCTGTATAAAGATATAATCTGTATGATAATAATAGCACACAGTGGGAGAAAGACAAAGCTATATAGGAGCAACATTGATATACTCTATTGAAATTAAGTTGTTATTAATACAACCCAGACTGCTTTAAATTAAGATGCTAATTGTAATCCCCAGGGAAGCCACTAAGAAAATAAATGTTTTAACATTTAAAATAAACAGAAAAAGAACTGGAAAAGTACACTAGAACATATCTACTTAACACAAAAAGGAAGTAACAGAGAAAGTGAAGGAAAAAAGACTTGAGACATATAGAAACAAATGAAATAGCCTAAGTACTTTCTTGTCAGTAATTACACTAAATGCAAATGTTAAAGTGTCCAATTAAAAGGCAGACGGGCAATATGAACTTAAAAACATGATCCACCTATATGATGTCTACAAGATATATGCTTTAGTTTCTAACACACAAATAAGTTCAAAGTAAAAAGAAAAAAGATATACCACCCAAACACTAATCAAAAAAAAAGGATGGAGTGGCTATATTAATAAACCAAGAGAGAATACAGAAAAAAATTGTTGCAAAAGACAAAAAAGGACATTTTACAATGACAAGAGGGTCAGTCCATCAAGAAGAGATCACATATAAACATATATGCACCTAAAAGCAGAGCCCCAGAAGACATAAAGCTAAAACAGAACTGAATGGAGGAAGACAACTAAAAATAGTTCTTTGACTTTCATTAGGAGCAGAAAATCCAGACGGAAGATCAATAAATAAATTGAAGACTTAACATTATAAACCAACAAGATTTAGCAGGCATGTACAAGGGGGGACCCCCAAAAACCTGGAGTTTATTTATAAAAAATTGTGCATTTATTCTTACATATTTAAACTTAAATCACCTCCAAAAAGCAGAGCACTGACGATTCGGAAAACGATACGAGTATGACTCAACTTATACAAAGTTCAAAATCAGCCCAAAATATTGCCTCCGTTTGAGGCCGGGTGCAGTGACTCACGCCTGTAATCCCAGCAAGTTAGGAGGCAAAGGGAAGAGGACTGCCTGAGCCCACAAGTGCGAGACCAGCCTAGAAAGCATGGCAAGACCCTATCTCTACAATAAGTCAAAAAATTCGCTGGGCATGGTGGTGCACACCTGTAGTCCCACCTACTTGGAAGGCTAAGGCAGAAGGAGTGCCTGAGTCTAAGAGGACAAGGCTGCGATAGCCATGATAGTGCCACTGTACTCCAACCAGGGCAACAGAGTGAGATGCTGACTCAAAATAACAACAACAAAAAAAGCAAAAACAAAAAGTACTCTCCATTTGATGCAATATACCGATCAAGACACTTTCTCCACTGCTCAAAACAGTTTTTGAACTCATCAACTTTGATGCCTTTTAGTGCTTCTGTCATTTTTTGTTTCATCTCTTCCACAAAGGCAAAACATTTCCCTTGGAGGATTTTTTTCATCCCAGGAAACAAAAAAAAAAGTCACTCAGGAAGAAATCAGGTGAACAGGGAAGGTGGGGCATAGAGGTCACGTCAATTTGGTCAAAAACGGCTGAACACTCAGTGTGGTGTGGACAGGTGTGCTCATAAATCACCTATCACGAAATGGACAAATGCATTACAGGAATCTCCAAATAAATATTTACTGAAGCCAACACACCCTTTCACAACAATGGTAGCTGGGGTACACTTATGTCTATGGGTTCTTAGAAAGCTTACCTAACAGGGGAAGCCTGTACTCCTAAGGGCCTGCCCTCCAAAAAACAGTTCTGGGTTTTCTGGGTCTTCCATTGTATATAATATCCACCAACAGCAAAATACACATTCATCTCAAGTGCAAATGGATTGTTCCCCAAAATAGACTATACTGCACAAAATAGATTTTTCCAAATTATACATTTGATAAATAATTTATACCCGAAATATAAAAAACTCTTACAACTAAATAAAAAGACAAGCTAATTTTTCAAATGGTCAAAGAATGAAATACAGGTCCTCCTCGACTTACAATGGGGTTATGTCCTGATAAACCCACCCTCAGTTGAAAATATCCCAAGTTGAAAATGCATTTAATATGCGAAATCTACAGAATAGCATTTAGCCTAGATGACTTTAACCACGCTCAGAACACATACATTAACCTACAGTAGACAAAATCATCTAACATAAAGCCTATTTTAAAAAGAAGGTGTTGAATACTTCATGTGTTGCATATTATAGCCCAGGAAAAGATCAAAATTCAAAGTAATTACACACCATTGTAAAGTTGAAAAATCCAAAGTAAAACCATTGTAAGCTGAGGACTATCTGTAGATTTTCTACAAAGAAGATATGCAAATAGCCAACAAGCATATTAAAAGCCACTAACATCATGAGCTTCCACAATGAGATACCATTTCACAACTATGATGGTTGTAACTAAGAAGACAGACGTTAAATAACAACTGTTGGTGAAGATGTGGAAAACTGGAAGCCGCATACACTGGTGGTGAGGCCATGCTGAAAAACAATTTGGCAGTTCCTTAAGATGTTAAACATAGAATTACTATATGACCCGGTACTTCCACTCCCATTACATATAACCCGGAGGACTGAAAGCACATGTTCATACAAAAACCTGTACACAAACGTTCACAGCAGTATTATTCACCAAAGGCAAAAAGTGAAAATCCAAATCTCTATCGACTGATGAATGGAAAAATAAAATGCTTTATGCCATACAGCGGAATATTGTTAAGCCATTCAAAGGAATCAAGTACTGACACATGCTACAACATAAATGAACCCTGAAGACATACTACCTGACTCTATTTGTAGGAAATTTTCCAGAACGGGTAGATCCACAGCTACAGAAGGTAAATTAGTGTTTGCCAAGGGTTGGGGGAAGGGGTACTTGGGAGTAACTACTGATGGGAAAGAGGTTTCTTGGGGGAAATAAAAGTAATCTGGAATTAGATAGTAGTGATGGCTGCACACTTTTGTGAGTACTTTAAAAAGTACTGAATTGTACACTTATAGAAAAGAAGGGAGTCTCTGAATCTGCTGACTCTGGGGGCTCCCTGCTTTAAAAAAAGTTAAAAAGTGTAGTCACACATTACGTTTTCAATCTCTGCTTTCGCAATATTTCAGTACACACTCATTTCTCAAGAATGCACAAAGGAATATGTAAGGACATTTTCTCTTCTGTTCATCTCCTTCCCTTCTATGGATACTTACCTGTATAAAATGAAGCAGTTTGTCTTGTCTCTGTTCATACTTTGGAGTATTTTAATTTCTTGTTACTTAAAGTAGTATGTGTTAGGAAGAGCAATGTCTCTCTAACCCCAACTCTGAAAACGCAGTGTTAATTTAACCATGTGCTTTTTTTATGCACTTACAAATATATACATTATTTGGTTGTTTTTACAAAAACAGGTGCATACCTCAGATACTTAATAACCTGAGTTTTTAACTTAAATATGTGTCGCTGACATTCTCCAAGTACAGTACAAGACTTTGCTCATTCTTTAACATTTATGTAGTACAGGTCCAACAGCACACTTTTACTCAGTGTTCTACCAACTGAAGTTCATCCTTTGTATTCCCTCCAAAGTCATCTTTCTAAAGGAGAAGTGTTATTACATTCCATTTTTACTCTCTATAATCTAGAACCCAGCAAGCTTTACAGTTACGGAGGCGGTACAATAGCTAGATCTGGGCTTGAGGACTAAGCTGAGTTGGACACCTAGCCTCATTATTCTGTGCTCTCATTTTTTTAATAGCCTAAATACCTTACCAACTTGTATAAGGATTACTTTGCTAGAGTAAATCACTACTGCTGTAACTCCAGAACGTCTGGAACAGAAGCACTCAAGTATCAACTATCATTTTCATACCTCCTCTAAACCCTATCCTCTTTACTTAAACCTGATCCATCATTCCTCGACTACACCTTGCTCTTAGCTACTTTAGAATCTTATTTTCCTGCGGTCTCTGGGCCTGTAGTGATTTATCCACCCTAAGCTCCTGATTCTATGTATTACTAAAAATCTGATGCAAATGCCAAGAAACCTTAACTTCAACCACTTCTTACTCTTCTTGCGTGCCTAATGACCTAGCACCTTTATCAGCAATTTATAAAACTGTCTAGCTCCAATTTGAGAATTAATTTAAGTCAAGAACAGCATTTTTACTATTTCTGCATCATCAAGTGTGCCAAGATTTGCTTGGCATTCATTCATTCAATCAAATAATTTGTATGCCCACTCTAAGAAGACAGGAGTAAATAAACGTTCTCCCTCCAGGAAGCCTACTTTCTACTGAAGAACACAGACGCTCCTCAACTCACAACGGGGTTATGCCCCCACAGATCCATCCTAACTGAAAAATGCATTTAGTATCTTGATAAATCCATTTTAAAGTAAATGGCAACCCCTTCGGGTCCCCTCCCACTGTGGGAGCTTTTCTGTCCTCTCAATAAATCCTGCTTTCTCAAAAAAAAGTTAAAAAAAAAAAAAACCTAAGTTGAACTGTCGGAAGTCAGGGATTACCTGTATAGAGATGACAAACAAGTAAACATATAGTATGTAAGAAGAAAAGTGAGAAAATAAGGGCAGATAACACTGGACCAGGGGGAGTACATGATTCTTTTACAGAGAGTGGTCAGGAAAAGGTTCTCTGATAAGAAATCTAAAAGTGTCAGAATGACAGTAAGAGACTCGGGAGAAATAAAGGAAGCAGTAAAAATCCAAAGACCCTAAAAGGGAACATGCCATTTTTGAGCAAAGGTATAAGGAGACAAGTCATTGGAGACACATGAGCAAGGTCAGGATTGGTATAAGAATAGGGGGAAAACACATTTTTATCAATGTGAGGGTTTGGGGTTTTAGTTTGAGTGAGACAAAGATACTAGAAGGTGTGAGCAGAGGAATGACATGATCTCAGCTACTATCACTATGGCCACTGAGAGGAATACCAGACAGTAGAGGAGCAAGGACAGTGGCAGGAAGGCCAGCTAAGAGGATAGGGCTGACAGCAAGTGGAAACAGGGTGGAAACACAGAGATGGTAAGAAGCAGTGGATATGAAAATACTATATATATATTCTGAAGTCAGAACTGACAGAATTTTCTGATTCTGGAAGACATCTGGAGTAGGAAGCAAAGGAGATCAAGATGACCATCAGGTGCTATGGTCTAAGCCAGCCTTTCTCAAACTTACGTATCAGAATCTCCAGGAGGGCATGTTAAACAGAATGCCGGGTCTCACCGCCAGTGTTCCTGACTCAGTAAGTCTAGGGTGGAGCCCGAGACACACTGGTCTAGCAACAGGAAAAATGGACCTGCCAGTTACTGAGCTGGGACAAACCACAGGGGTAAAGAGATTTGTTCAATTTTGAACGTATTAAATTCGGGATGCTCAGCACCACCTCTGTAGTGCTTTCCCCAGAATCTAAGACCTTAATCTAATCATGTGAAAACACCACACAAGTACAGACTGGGGGACATTTTAGAAGGACAATCAGAACTCTCCAAAATGTCATGTAGACATGGAAAGACTGTCACAGACCAAAAGGGACTAAATGTAACATGGGACCTTGGGTCAGATCTGAGAACATAAGGACCAGTTTAAAGGCCTTGTACCAATGTTAATTTCCTAATTTTGATAATAGCACCACTGTTATGTGGGATGTTAACATTAAGAGAACTAGGGCAGGTATGTGGGAGCTCCTACACTATCCCTGCCGCTGTTCTCTAAGCCCAAAATTACTTCAAAATCAAGTCTTTAATAAATGACATGCTTATACTAGATATTTAAGATGTCAAATAGGTAGGTGGATACATAAGCCTGAAAATAAAGAGGTACAGGCTGATGATATAAACTGAGAAACCGCCAGGATATATAGATGGCATTTAAAACGATAAGACTAGAAAAGATTACTAAGGGAACAAATTGTTACAGAAAAGTTCTTAAAACAGTTTGAAGGTTAGAGAGATAAGGAGAAACTAGCACAGGGGAGAAAAATGCTGCCTAGGGAGGTTAGAAGACAACAAAAAATAGTGGTGTCCCTAAGTGAAGAAAGTATTTCATGAAGAAGGAAGTACATAACTGTTTTGAATGCTAATAAGATGACTGAAAATGGACTGTGGGATCAGAAATGTGGAGGTCATCTGTGTCTTAATAAGGCCATTTTGGTGGCATGGTAGCAAAACACTACTTACTAGCCCATGCAAGAGCCTTTGTGTGTACTGAAGCAATGCTCCTCTTGAAGACACTTTACTTCCATCTCTTGCAAAAATGTCATATAATACACTGGTCTTCTTAGAACAAGACACTTGGTGCCATCTGCTGGAAAACTATTGTCATAAAAGTGAACACTGTCCCTTAAAATGTGATCCTGTGCAGTATGCAGTCTGCACACCCACGCCCAGTCCTGCTGTATCAGGGACAAAGGTGGATTAAAATGGGTTCAAAAGAGATTAAGAGAAAGAGATAATGAGTAGAGACAATTCTTTCAAAGCAGAGTTTTGCTAATGAAAGAAACGGGCAAACAGCAAAAAGGAGAGATTGATTTAAGGGAGGGTTTTTGCTTAAATGATGTAAGGCCTCATAGAATGCTTTTATGCTGGTGAGAATATTCCAATAGAGAGGGAAAACTGGTGATATAGAACAGAAGAGAGAAGTGCTGAAATGTTGAATAACTAAGGGTCAGGATCTAGATAACCAGTAGAGAGGCCTTAAATAGAGTACAGAAGGTTCACCTAGAGTAACAAACAGCAGGGCAAGTGGTTTGGAATATATTCCCAAATTCAGATGCTTTCATTGATAAAATGGTAGGAGTACAGAGAAGATTTTTTTCTCAATAACAGTGAAGTCATCAGCTGAGAATGAAGAGTAAGAAGCTAGGAGGTGATGAAGGTCTGAAAGAAGAGAAACACAGCCCTGCATAGTGGTAGAATGAGTAGATTAAGGAAATGTGATAGAAAGCAGGTAGCACTGAAGGCCCATTTGAGCATAGTGATCAAAATTTAAAGAATAATAATTTTGTGTGTTATTTCACATTCACCGTCTACATGCATAGTATAGATTCAATTTAACCAGAACTAAATTCAGGATTTAACTAGATGTGTACAAATAGGGAAGGGTTAAGAAATTTGAAGGTATACAGAAAGAAGTAGTTATATGTGACTGTGTAAGGTAAGACCTAAGGAGGTATGCTAGTAGGTGTTTAACAAACAATAAATAAGTAAGGTGAATCAAAAAGAGTTACCAATACAAGACTCCCAAAATCTTTCCCTGAACTTGCAATGAAGACCCCAGGCCTCTTTACCAAATCTGGATGACTGAAACTAATATTCAATGCCTTTATAACCTATTCAAATACGTTTAACTGTTACTACTCTAGCACAATTGTGAAATTCCAAAGTGATACCCAAATCTTCCCACTTCTTTCTAAAGACAGCCAAGAGTTTTGCTGAAGGTGTACCCAGAAGAATTAATGCAAGTTGTTAATCATAGGTCTCACCTCCAAACTCCTAGAGAGTTTTCAATTAACTAATTCCTGAAGTTACTAGCTTGGCAACAAATATAGCCTTTTAAAGAAATTCTTCTGTGTGATGGTATATGTTCTAGTTGTATCTTGCATCCTGTGATATTTTCCAGTTTCTCTGAGTACTCCTCTAACTAGTTCTACAAGATAAACCCCAGCAATCACCTTCCTAATACCATCTCTTAAATTGCATTCTTTTCTTTCACTCCTTCCCTAATAATTTAAAATATTTTAAATTTATTACTAACAATGATTAGTCAAGTCTGTAGACAAATGCTTTATTAAGGAATCTGCAGTTTCTAACAATCCTAACCATACATTGGATTCTAATTCTTTTTTATTAAAACTGTTTAAAAACAAAACAAATGAAACTTCCTTCGTCAACAAAAATGAGTTGCAGCTGCTGAACCTGTTTTTAAGAAGAGAAGGTACAGATTTATTATACCATGAAGGGAGTCTTCAGTCACAATCCTTGGAGAATGCTGTTCTCCAAGTCAGACAGCGCCTCTCCATGCCAATATAAACACAATGCTGGCCAGGTGTCAGGAACAAAATGTAAAACTGTTCACTACAGCACCACCACCTAGAACTGAGGCCACGGTTTGTTAGGAACACAGAGGTTTAGGTGATTATCTGATGATTACAAAAAAAAAATTGTGAGAACAATTCTGTCAGGAAGAACAGGGACACGTGTTTTTCTACTTCGGTATAAAAATAAAATGTATCAATATACAAGCCACAGAATTTTTTTCCCTTTCACCAATTTCTTTTAAAATTTTCTCTCCTCTTCATGACTTCTTTAAAAAAGTCAGTATGTATGTCCCTCCCCGCCAGCACAAAGAGCTCAAAGCAACTATAGAGCATTGCTACCTTAGCAATGGTTAAGAACTGACGAAAGGAATGAAGCTCCTTAACATATTTTGCGCTGAAAATCTTACGCTTCGTGTCCTAATTTCTATACCACCAAGGTTAGCATTAACTGAATAAGATGCAGTTATCACAATGGTTTCATGTGACTACAATAAAAATAAAAACCATGATGAAGATGAGAAGTACTCACAACATTCTGCAAAAAAATAGGAAACCGAGGCAGAAAACGATGCCTAAACCCACATGATGCATGATATCTGGCAAACCACATTTTACATACTAGACTGGGGAGGAGCAGACACGGGCAAGGAGAGGGAAGGAGAGAGCTGCTTCCCTACCACACAGATATCTTCAAATTCTAGGCCCCTTGTGAAATACATCTCACAATTCTGAAAACAAGATACAACTGATGACACAGTGTAAGTTACACTGAAATACAAAAAGGAAGTATGAGCTGAGAAAGACATTAAATGTTATTGGCACTAAATGTTATCTCTACAAATTCATATGATAATTCCTAATACCAAAGACAGAAAATAAATGCAATTTGGAATTATTATTTTCAAACACAATATTAAAAGCCTAGTATACAAAATAATGGCCTTTCAAAGCAATAAACTATGGTTTAGAAGTAGAGTTTGCCCTAACCAAAACAGTTAAAGTACCATAGTTCAAAGGACTACTGCTCACACCTTTGGAGCATGCTACACTAATATGGGCCAACCATCTCAAAACTTTTTGGTTTACATTTGTGAATAAAAAGATCCAAGTGCTATAAATAATAACTTTTGGTCAACACTTTATTAATAAATATACACCTCTTCAAAAAAAATTACTTGAATTATACTCATATTACAATATTAGAGTGTTTGTATATGCTTTTCAAAATATAGACATATACATAGAAGGACAAATAAAATTTGATTTTTCTCTGTAAATTCATTTAACTGACAAGTTCAGAAAGGCTAGATCATACTCAAGAGATAGGTAAATGCCTTCAAAATGTTTTTACTATAAAAAGAGATGATCTTGAGTTCATTTAGTTTTATGTGTCAGAAGTGTGAAGGTCACAAGCTTTGCTGTTTCTGTAAGTTTCCTTTCTATAAAAGACCAGTTGAAATATAACCATCCTAATTCAAAATATTAAAATTAATGCTATTAAATAAAATTATTCAAAGCATTGTAAGCTGAATGACATAATCCTAAAGTTCTGTGCTAATGACTCCCTCTGGTCAAAAGGATGGTGACCCAGAAGGTGCTTCTTGAGAGTATTATTTCCCTAACCTAGGGTTTATCATCACTGATACCGATCCCTTTAGGTATAAAAAAATGCAAAGTATAAAAATGCTGGTGGGAATTTACTTCATGTAGGTCCAGCTATTTTTAAATTTTTCATAGCTCTTGAAACAACATATTTTGTGTTATAAGTACACACACACACAAACACACATATCTCCATCTTTTTTTCTTTTAACAATTTTTTTTTTTTTTTAGAGACAGAGCCTCACTCTGTCACCCAGGCTGATCTCAAACTCCTGGGCTCAAGGGATTCCCCTGCCACAGCCTCCAAAAATGCTAGGATTATAGGCATGAACCACCACGTCCCGTTCCCATGAAATCTTTTATTGAATGGCACAAACCAGACCTTCTGTGGTTAAAATGTTATGATTAAAATTAATGCTATTAAATAACATTATCCAAAGCATTGTAAGCTGAATGACATAATCCTGACGTTCTGTGCTAATGACTCCCTCTGGTCAAAAGGATGGTGACCCAGGAAGGTGCTTTGGGAGGCCGAGGCAAATGCATTGCCTGAGCCCGCGGGTTCGAGACTTGCCCGGGCAACTTGGCGAGACCTTGTCTCTACAATAAATAAAGAATGAGCCACCCAAACTGGAGTGCAATGGCAAGCTCCCAGCCAATGCAGCCTCGACCTGCTGGGCTCTGGCGATCCCTGCACCTCAGCCATCCAAGTAGCTGGAACTACAAGCACACGCTACCACACCCGGTTCATTTTTTATTTATTGTAGAGATGAGGTCTCGCCAAGTTGTCTGGGTGGGTCTTGAACCTGTGGGCTCAGGCAATCCACTGCCTCAGCCTCCCAAAGTGCTAGGATTACAAATTGAGCCACTGAGCTCAGCCTACGAATTTCATTATTTAAATATTATTTAGTTCTGCTTACCTATTTCATCTAATTACAAGTTATATCATGCTTGCAACAACAATCCAGTACTAAAACCCTCTGAAATGTTTATCCTTGACTAGCAGAGAAAATCTGAAGGATAAAACCAACCTCTAGATGAGGAGAATGGGTTAATGAGTTAGGTTGCTTATAATAAAAATCTTCATTATCTTCTTGAAGCACTATAAATTCTCAAAATATAAAGCATCCTCAAATTTCTACATACACAGCTTACAATTTTGAAAATTTTTCAAAGACGTAAAAAATATAAAAGACAGAAGATATGCTTCCCTTACACAACTTCCCATGTACTTTTTCCAGCTAATCTGCCTATATGAATTAGATCAAATAGCTTGGATGATTACAATCTGAAGTTCAAAAAGGACCAAAAATTGTAATACATATCCAATCTATCTAAAAATGATACAGTTTTGGCTTCAGAATTTTATTTTAAAGGTTGTACAAAGCCAAGTTATGAGACTGTTGCAAAACTTGGTGATCTTTCAGGGTTATGAGATGAAAGAGAAAAAAAAATAAAGTAAAAAGACAAAAGTAAATACATTTTCCATTTCATATAACCATTCAGTAGTAATGTAATCATTCAGTTAACCACTGGTTAACAATTTAATCATTCAAAAGTAACCATTCAGATTTCTTTTTCTACATGAATTAATGTGATTTTTAGACCTTTCAGTAATTTAAAATATTTGTGTTTATTAAAAGGTAAATGTGTTTTTAATTAGAAATTAGTATATAAGAACAAGTTCTATAAAAATAATCACAAAAGGCCGTCACATCATGCCTGGACATGTTTCCAGTGCGCTTTCAGTGTGTCTGATTCTTTGAACCCCAATCTGTTTGGATGCCATCTTTGATTCTTTGAACCCCAATCTCTTTGGATGGCATTTAATGGGCACCTTGTTCACAAACACAGATCTTCTTCTGAGATATTCTGAGTGATGTATTAACATGCTAAAATCATGAAAAACCTTTCCAAAATCACAAGAGTATATACACTCTTTTCAGCACAAAAACATTCGTCATTATCATTGATGGCATGTAGCTTCTTAAATTCCTTTTCCCTTTTGTGGAAGAATTACAAACGACACTCAACAACTAATACTCCCCAAGATAAATATAAATTCTCCCAAATACTCCCTTAGTGTGATCAATCCTTTATAAGACCAGATAATGTACACCATCAACTTGCACGACAAAGAGTCCCAAATCCTAAGAGGCTCAACACTCATATCTCAGTCATGGCTGCATGGCCAGGAAAATGAACATCATGACGGACTCCTGCATTCTTCACATTGTGCTCATGGACAAAGTCAGTGTAGTTTCTATGTGCAGCCTGGGGTTGGGGCAAGGCCCTTGTGTTCCACTGGTTTCCACCACGTTGACAGCAGTCACTGGCAGCAGAGAGCCTGGATGGTTGGGGAGTGGGAGGGCAGCACAGTTAGTCAATAGGAATAGGAGGAAATGGATGTGTAAGAGGTAATATAGGAGAAAGACAATGTGACCAGCATGCACCACTGCTATGAGTAGTTACCAACATCTATTCCGTGCAATGATAACATTCGAGAATAACAAAGGGGGAAATGCACAAAGCTACATGTAATGGAAAATGTCAATATGGAAATACTTGTGAGAAATCAGAATCAGTTAAGTGAATTAATTAAAGAAGAAATTTCTCAGAGAGCAAGGACACTCTGTATCTGTCCCTGATGTTGCTACTAAACTTAAAGGCAGAAACGTTGTTTGGGGTTCTAATGTGAAGAAAAAAATATTCACATCTTTTTACTTTAAATATTTAGGAAAAAATTATATATAAGGACAAAGGCATACAAAAAAAGAAAATTGTGAAAATTATTCCTCGAATTACATACTATTACAAAACTAAAACCAGTTAACAAAATTCAGAAAGAGCATTAAAAAAAAAACTACCTTTAGAAGTCATATAATTTTACATCAATGTTCCCAATTAACAACAAAGAATCATTGCTCTTTCTATAACCAAAATTCACGGAATCAAAAAATAAAATTCAACAGGTACAGATAACGTGAGGAGCTTATAAGCTCCCTCCAAGAAATAGTTTAGAATATAAGACACCTTTAATTACAGTGTTATAGAAAAGGCCTATACAACTATAAGAATAAAACATGCATACATGCTATTTCTGGTTAGAACTGATCAGAGTCCTCCAGTAGAAAGAAAACGTGCTAAAGTCCTGCAAATTAAAGTTTTGTGGCGTGGCAGACATATTTAAAATAACTAAATAGAAAAAAAAGTCACCTGAAATATAAAAGATAAATAAAAATTGACTTTCAAATAAGATGTTTAAGCCGGGCTCGGTGGCTCAGCCTGTAATCCCATGCTTTGGGAGGCCGAGGTGAGTGGATTGCCTGAGCCAGCGTGTTCGAGACCCGCCTTGGCAACTTGGTGAGACCTCATCTCTACAATAAATCAAAAACTAGCCGGGCGTGGTAGCGCGCACCTGTAGTTCCAGCTGCTTGGAAGGCTGAGGTGGAAGGATTGCCGAAGCCCAGCAGGTCGAGGCTGCGGTGGCCGGAGCGGCCACTGCACTCCAGTCTGGGCGACAGAGTGAGACTCCAACTCAAAAAAAAAAAAAGATGTTTATCTTTGTAATGCAACCAAAAACATTAATCTGCACATTTATTCCTCAGGAAAGCTGAAAAGAAACTAACTAAAATAATTTTTCAAAACAAACTTGTAAGCCTTTTTTTTTTAAACAACAGAATCACCTTCTTTCCTTCAACTGAAATAAAATTTGTTCATCAGACTTGACCCACAAGATTCACAATCCTCAACTTAGGGTCTCCAAAAATTTCGAAGAGCTGGACGTGGAGGCTCACACCTATGAACCCAGTGCTTTGGGAGACCAAGGTGGAAGGCTCACTTGAGGTCAGGAGTTCAACACCAGAATAGGCAACATAGTGAGACCTCATCTCTCCAAAAAATTAAAGTATCAGCTGGCTAAGGTGGTACATGACTGTAAATTCCAGCTACATGGGAGGCTGAGGCAGGAGTACTGCTTCAGCCCAGAAGTCTTAGGCTGCAGTGAACTATGACTGGGCCACTGCAGTCCAGCCTGGGTGACAGTCTAAGAACCTATCCATAAATAAACAAATAAATAAATACATTCAGAAAATTAACAGGTTTATGTTCTCCTGTACAGAAACAAGATTTTCTAAATACTATTCTGTTTTGTTTTTGTTTATAAACAATGTATGGATCTAAAATATAGGAAATGTCTCAAAAGGTGATACTTTAAATACTGGATAATTCTAAGTTACTGATATACCAAACCATTCACCCAAATAAAGGTATCACTTAAAAGATACCAGAAGCCGGGCTCAGTGGCTCAGCCTGTAATCCCGCGCCTTTGAGAGGCTGAGGTGAGTG